>NW_025965890.1:22731-23553 GCF_021869965.1 Rhincodon typus | reverse complement strand
GGTACAGTCCCTCAGGCTGAATCACACCCGAGTACAGTCTCTCAGACTGAATCACACACCCGGGTACAGCGCCTCAGACTGACACACAAATGGGAAGAGTCTCTCAGAATGACTCACACCGGGTATACTCTCTCAGACTGACACACACCGGGGTACAGTTCCTCAAACTGACATACACCCGGGTACAATCTCTCAGACTGACACACACACAGCTACAGTCCCTCAGACTGACTCACACCCGGGCACAGCCTCTCAGACTGACACACACCAAGGTACAGTCCCTCAGACTGACTCACACAAGGGTACAGTCCCTCAGACTGACTCACACCCGGGCACAGTCTCTCAGTCTGACACACACCCATATAGAGTCCCTCAGACAGACTCACACCCGGGTACAGTCTCTCAGTCTGACTCACACCTGGGTACACTCCCTCAGACTGAATACACACTGAGGTAAAGTGCCTCAGACTGATTCACACCCGGGTACAGTCCCTCAGACTGACTCACACCCGGGCACAGTCTCTCAGACTGACACACACCCAGGTACAGTCCCTCAGATTGACTCACACAAGGGTACAATCCCTCAGACTGACTCACACCCGGGTACAGTCCCTCAGACTGACTCACACCCGGGTACAGTCTCGCAGACTGACACATACCCGGGTGCTGTCCCTCAGACTGACACACACCCGGGTAGTGTCCCTCAGACTGACATATGCAAAGGAACAGTCCCTCAGACAGACTCTCACCCGGGTACAGTCCCTCAGACTGACATACAACAGAGTACAGTCTCTCAGACTGACACACACACAGGTACAGTCC
>NW_025965890.1:22166-22631 GCF_021869965.1 Rhincodon typus | reverse complement strand
GACTGATTCACACCCGGGTACAGTCCCTCAGACTGACTCACACCCGGGCACAGTCTCTCAGACTGACACACACCCAGGTACAGTCCCTCAGACTGACTCACACAAGGGTACAATCCCTCAGACTGACTCACACCCGGGTACAGTCCCTCAGACTGACTCATACCCAGGTACAGTCTCTCAGAATGACTCACACCCGGGCACAGTCACTCAGACTGACACACACCCGGGTAGTGTCCCTCAGACTGACATACGCAAAGGAACAGTCCCTCAGACAGACTCTCACCCGGGTACAGTCCCTCAGACTGACACACAACAGAGTACAGTCTCTCAGACTGACACACACACAGGGACAGTCCCTCAGACTGACACACACCAGGGGACAGTCCCTGAGACTCACACACACGGGGACAGTCCCTGAGACTGACAAAAACCAAGGTAAAGTCCCTCAGACTGACTCACACCCGG
>NW_025965890.1:20875-21666 GCF_021869965.1 Rhincodon typus | reverse complement strand
CGGGTGAGATTCAGTCTGAGTGTCTGTACCCAGGTGTGTGTCAGTGTAAGGGACTGTACCCGGGTGTGAGTCAGTCTGAGGGACTGTACCCGCGTGTTTGTCAGCCTGAGGGACTGCACACGGGTGTGTGACAGTCTGAGGGACTGTCCCCGGGTATGTGTCAGTCTGCAAGACTGTACCCGGGTGTGAGTCAGTCTGAGGGACTGTACCCGGTTGTGTGTCAGTCTGAGAGACTGTACTCGGGTGTGTGTCAGTGTAAGGGACTGTACCCGGGTGTGTGTCACTCTGAGGGACTGTACCCGCGTGTATATAAGTCTGAGGGACTGTACCCGGATGTGTGTCAGTCTGAGGGACTGTACCTGGGTGTGTGTCAGTCTGAGGGACTGTACACTGGTGTGTGTCAGTCTGAGGGACTGTACCTGGGTGTGTGTGAGTCTGAAGGACTGGACTCGTGTGTGAGTCAGTCTGTGGGACTGTACCTGTGTGTGTGTCAGTCTGAGAGACTGTACTCTGTTGTGTGTCAGTCTGAGGGACTGTACCCAGGTGAGAGTCTGTCTGAGGGACTGTTCCTTTGCATATGTCAGTCTGAGGGACACTACCCGGGTGTGTGTCAGTCTGAGGGACAGCACCCGGGTATGTGTCAGTCTGCGAGACTGTACCCGGGTGTGAGTCAGTCGGAGGAACTGTACCCAGTTGTGTGTCAGTCTGAGAGACTGTACTCGGGTGTGTGTTAGTGTAAGAGACTGTACCCGGGTGTGTGTCAGTCTGAGGGATTGTACCCGCGTGTATAT
>NW_025965890.1:18924-20375 GCF_021869965.1 Rhincodon typus | reverse complement strand
TGTTCCCGTGTGTGTGTCAGTCTGAGACGCTGTACCCGGGTGTGTGAATCAGTCTGAGAGACTGTACCCGGACATGAGTCAGAGAGAGGGACTGTACCCGGGTGTGTGTCTGTCTGAGGGACTGTGCACGCGTGTGTGTCAGTCTGAGGAATTGTCCCCGGGTGAGATTCAGTCTGAGTGTCTGTACCCAGGTGTGTGTCAGTGTAAGGGACTGTACCCAGGTGTGAGTCAGTCTGAGGGACTGTACCTGCGTGTGTGTCAGTCTGAGGGACTGTACCCGGGTGTGATTCAGTCTGAGGGACTGTACCTGGGTGTGTGTCAGTCTGAGGGACTGTACCCGGGTATGTGTCCGTTTGCGAGACTGTACCCGGGTGTGAGTCAGTCTGAGGGAATGTACCCACGTGTGTGTCAGTCTGAGGGACTGTACCCGCGTGTGTGTCAGTCTGAGGGACTGTACCCGGATGTGATTCAGTCTGAGAGACTGTACCTGGGTGTGAGTCAGTCTGAGGGACTGTACCCGGGTGTGAGTCAGTCTGTGGGACTGTACCCTTATGTGAGTCAGTCTGGGGGCCTGTACCCGGGTATGAATCTGTCTGAGGCACTGTACCCGGGTATGAGTCAGTCTGAGGGACTGTACCCCGCTATGAATCAGTCTGTGGGACTGTACCCGGGTGTGTGTCAGTCTGAGAGACTGTGCCCGGGTGTGAGTCAGTCTGAGTGACAGTACCCAGGTGTGTGTCAGTCTGAGGGACTGTACCTGGGGGGGTGTCAGTCTGAGGGACAGCACCCGGGTATGTGTCAGTCTGCGAGACTGTACCCGGGTGTGAGTCAGTCTGAGGAACTGTACCCGGTTGTGTGTCAGTCTGAGAGACTGTACTCGGGTGTGTGTTAGTGTAAGAGACTGTACCCGGGTGTGTGTCAGTCTGAGGGACTGTACCCGCGTGTATATAAGTCTGAGGGACTGTACCCAGAAGTCTGTCAGTCTGAGGGACTGCACCCGGGTGTGAGTCAGTCTGAGGTACTGTACGGATGTGATTCAGTCTGCGGGTCTGTACCTGGGTGTGTGTCAGTCTGAGGGACTGTATCCCGCTATGAATCAGTCTGTGGGACTGTACCCGGGTGTGTGTCAGTCTGAGAGACTGTGCCCGGGTGTGAGTCAGTCTGAGTGACTGTACCCAGGTGTGTGTCAGTCTGAGGGACTGTACCTGGGGGGGGTGTCAGTCTGAGGGACAGTACCCGGGTGTGAGTCATTCTGAGGAACTGTACCCGGTTGTGTGTCAGTCTGAGAGACTGTACTCGGGTGTGTGTTAGTGTAAGGGACTGTACCCAGGTGTGTGTCAGTCGGAGGGACTGTACCCGCGTGTATATAAGTCTGAGGGACTGTACCCAGAAGTCTGTTCAGTCTGAGGGACTGCACCCGGGTGTGAGTCAGTCTGAGTTACTGTACGGAT
>NW_025965890.1:17905-18424 GCF_021869965.1 Rhincodon typus | reverse complement strand
TGTACCCGGGTGTGTGTCAGTCTGAGGGATTGTACCCGCGTGTATATCAGTCTGAGGGACTGTACCCAGAAGTCTGTCAATCTGAGGGACTGCACCCGGGTGTGAGTCAGTCTGAGGTACTGTACGGATGTGATTCAGTCTGCGGGTCTGTACCTGGGTGTGTGTCAGACTGAGGGACTGTACCCGGGTATGTGTCAGTCTGCGAGACTGTACCCGGGTGTGAGTCAGTCTGAGGGACTGTACCCGGGTGTGAGTCAGTCTGTGGGACTGTACCCTTGTGTGAGTCAGTCTGAGGGCCTGTACCCGGGTATGAATCTGTCTGAGGCACTGTACCCGGGTATGAGTCAGTCTGAGGGACTGTATCCCGCTATGAATCAGTCTGTGGGACTGTACCCGGGTGTGTGTCAGACTGAGGGACTGTACCCGGGTATGTGTCAGTCTGCGAGACTGTACCCGGGTGTGAGTCAGTCTGAGGGAATGTACACGGGTGTGAGTCAGTCTGAGGGACTGTACCCGGGT
>NW_025965890.1:16667-17405 GCF_021869965.1 Rhincodon typus | reverse complement strand
AGTCTGGCAGACTGACACATACCCGGGTACAGTCCCTCAGACTGACACACACCCACGTACAGTCCCACAGACTGACTCACACCCACGTACAGTCCCTCAGACTGAATCACATCCGTACAGTACCTCAGACTGACTCACACACGGGTACAGTCTCAGAGACTGACATACACCCGATTACAGTCCCTCAGACTGTCACACATGCGGGTACAGTCCCTCAGACTGACACACACCGAGATACAGTCCCTCAGACTGATTCACACCCGGTTACAGTCCCTCAGACTGACTGACACCCAGGTACAGTCTCTCAGACTGACACACACCGGGGTACAGTTCCTCAAACAGACATACACACGGCTACAGTCTCTCAGACTGACTCACACACAGGTACAGTCTCTCATGCTGATTCACACCCGGGTACAGTCCCTCAGACTGACTCACACACGGGTACAGTCTCTGAGACTGACATACACCCGGGTACAGTCCCTCAGACTGACTCACACACGGGTCCAGTCTCTGAGACTGATACACACCCGATTCCAGTTCCTCAGACTGACTCATACCCGGGTACAGTGCCTCAGACAGACTCACACCCGGGTACAGTCCCTCAGACTGACACACACCCGGGTACAGTCCCTCAGACTGATACACACCCAGGTACAGTCCCTCAGACTGATTCACACCCGGGTACAGTCCCTCAGACTGACTCACACCCGGGTACAGTCCCTCAGACTGACTCAC
>NW_025965890.1:15615-16167 GCF_021869965.1 Rhincodon typus | reverse complement strand
ACACAAACGGGTACAGTCCCTCAGACTGACACACACCCGGGTACAGGACCGCAGACTGACTCACAGCCGGGTACAGTCCGTCAGACTGACACACACCCGAGTACAGTCCCTCAGAGTGACACACAGCAGGGTACAGTCCCGCAGACTGACTCACAGCCGGGTACAGTCCCTCAGACTGAAACACACCCTAGTACAGTCTCTCAGACTGACACACACCCAGGTACAGTCCCTCAGACTGACAAACAACCTGGGACAGTCCTTCAGAATGACACACGCCATGGTACAGGCCCTCAGACTGACACATACCCAGGTACAGTCCCTAAGACTGATTCACACCCGGGTACAGTCCCTCAGACTGAAACACAACCGGGAACAGTCTCTCAGACGAACACACACCCGGGTACAGTCCCTCAGACTGACTCACACCCCGGTACAGTCCCTCAGACTGACACACACCAGGGGACAGTCCCTGAGACTCACACACACGGGGACAGTCCCTGAGACTGACAAAAACCAAGGTAAAGTCCCTCAGACTGACTCACACCCGGGTAC
>NW_025965890.1:14004-15115 GCF_021869965.1 Rhincodon typus | reverse complement strand
CTGAGGGACTGTACCAGGTTGTGAGTCAGTCTGAGGGACTGTACCCGTTTGTGAGTCAGTCTGAGGGACTGTACTCGGGTGTGTGTCAGCCTGAGGGCATGTACTCGGGTGTGTGTCAGTCTGAGACACTGTACTCGGGTGTGTGTCAGTCTGAAGGATTACACCCGGGTGTGCATCAGTGTGAGGGACTGTACTCGGCTGTGTGTCAGTCTGAGGGACTGTACCCGGTTGTGAGTCTGTCTGAGGAACTGTACCCGGGTATGAGTCATTCTATGGGACTGTACCCGGGTGTGTGTCAGTCTGAGAGACTGTACTCGGGTGTGTGTCAGTCTGAGGGACTGTACTCGGGTGTGTGTCAGTCTGAGGGACTGCACCCGGGTGTGAGTCACTGTGAGGGACTGCACCCGGGTGTCAGTCACTGTGAGGGACTGTACTCGGGTGTGTGTCAGTCTGAGGGACTGCACCCGGGTGTGCATCAGTCTGAGGGACTGCACCCGGGTGTGAGTCACTGTGAGGAACTGTACCTGGGTGTGTGTCAGTCTGAGGGACTGTACCCGTGTGTGTGTCCGTCTGAGGGACTGTAACCGGGTGTGAGTCGGTCTTCGGGACTTTACCCGGATTTATGTCAGTCTCAGGGACTGTCCCCGGGTATGTGTCAGTCTTAGGGACTGTACTTGGGTGTGTGTCATTCTGAGAGTCTGTGCTCTGTTGTGTATCAGTCTGAGGGACTGTACCCGGGTGTGTGTTAGTCTGAGGGACTGTTCCCTGTTGTGTTTCAATCTGAGGGACTGTACCCGGGTGTGTGTCAGTCTGAGGGACTGTACCAGGTTGTGAGTCAGTCTGAGGGACTGTACCCGGGTGTGAGTCAGTCTGAGGGACTGTGCCACGGTGTGTGTCAGTCTGAGGGACTGTACCACGGTGTGTGTCAGTCTGAGGGACTGTACCAGATTGTGAGTCAGTCTGAGGGACTGGACCCGGGTGTGAGTCAGTCTGAGGGACTGTACCCGGGTGTGTGTCAGTCTGAGGGACTGTACCCGGGTGTGAGTCAGTCTGAGGCACTGTAACTGGGTGTGTGTCAGTCTGAGGGACTGTACCCGGGTGTGTGTCAGTC
>NW_025965890.1:12616-13504 GCF_021869965.1 Rhincodon typus | reverse complement strand
AGTCTGTGGGACTGTACCCGGGTGTGAGTCAGTCTGAGGGACTTTACTTTGGTTTTTGTCAGTCTCAGGGACTGTCCCCGTGTGTGTGAGTCTCAGGGACTGTCCCCTGGTGTGTGTCAGTCTGAGCGACTGTACCTGGGTGTGTGTCAGTCTGAGAGACTGTACTCTGTTGTGTGTCAGTCTGAGGGACTGTACCCGGGTGTGTGTTAGTCTGAAGGACTGTTCCCGATTGTGTTTCAGTCTGAGGGACTGTACCCGGTTGTGAGTCAGTCTGAGGGACTGTACCCGGTCGTGTGTCAGTCTGAGGGACTCTACCCGCGTGTGTCTCAGTCTGAGGGACTGTACCCGTGTATGAGTCAGTCTGAGGGACTGTACCCAGGTGTGAGTCACTCTGAGGGACAGTCCCCGGCTTTGTGTCAGTCTGAGAGACTGTACTCGGTTGTTTGTCAGTCTGCGGGACTGTACCCGGGTGTGTGTCAGTCTGAGGGACTGTACCCTGGTGTGTGTCAGTCTGAGGGACTGTCCCCAGTTGCGAGTCAGTCTGAGGGACTGTACCCGTGTGTGAGTCAGTCTGCGAGACTGTACCTAGCTGTGTCGCAGTCTGAGGGACTGTCGTCAGGTGTATGTCAGTCTGAGAGACTGTACCCGTGTGTGAGTCATTCTGAGGGACTGTACCTGGGTGTGTGTCAGTCTGAGGGACTCGACCTGGGTGTGTGTGAGTCTGAGGGACTGTACCTGGGTGTGTGTCAGTCTGAGAGACTGTACTCAGGTGTTTATCAGTCTATGGGACTGTACCCGGGTGTAAGTCGGTCTGAGGGAATTTACCCGGGTTTATGTCAGACTGAGGGACTGTCCCCGGGTGTGTGTCAGTCTCAGGGACTGTCCCCG
>NW_025965890.1:11449-12116 GCF_021869965.1 Rhincodon typus | reverse complement strand
GGCTGACACACACCCGAGTACAGTCCCTCAGACTGACTCACAACCGGATACAGTCCCTCAGACTGACTCAAAATCTGGTACAGTCCCTCAGACTGACACACACCGTGGTACAGTTCCTCAGACTGACACACACCCGGGTACAGTCCCTAAGACTGATTCACACCCGGGTACAGTCCGTCAGATTGAAACACAACCAGGAACAGTCCCTCAGACTAACACACACCCGGGTACAGTCAATCAGACTGACACACAACAGAGTACAGTCTCTCAGACTGACATAAATCCGGGTAAAGTCCCTAAGACCGACTCACACCCGGGTACAGTCCCTCAGACTGACTCACAACCTGGTACATTCCCTCAGACTGACACACACCGTGGTACAGTCCCTCAGACTGACTCACACCCGGGTACAGTCCCTAAGACTGACGCACACCTGGGTTCAGTCCCTCAGATTGAAACACAGCCGGGATCAGTCCCTCAGACTAACACACACCCGGGTACAGTCCATCAGACTGATACACAACAGAGTACAGTCTCTCAGACTGACACACACACACGGGAACAGTCCCTGAGACTGACACACACAGGGGGACAGTCCCTCAGACTGACATAAACCCGTTTAAATTCCCTCAGACCGACTCACACCCGGGTACAGTCCCTCAGACTG
>NW_025965890.1:10753-11349 GCF_021869965.1 Rhincodon typus | reverse complement strand
CTGGGTACAGTCCCTCACACTGACTCACACCCGAGTACAGTCCCTCAGACTGACACACAGCCGAGTACAGTCCCTCACACTGATGCACACCCGGGTGTAATCCTTCAGACTGACACACACCCGTGTACAGTGTCTCAGACTGACACACAGCCGAGTACAGTCCCTCAGGCTGACACACACCCGAGTACAGTCCCTCAGACGGACTCACAACCGGGCACAGTCCCTCAGACTGACTCACAACCTGGTACAGTCCCTCAGACTGACACACACCGTTTTACAGTTCCTCAGACTGACACACACTCGGGTACAGTCCCTAAGACTGATTCACACCCGGGTACAGTCCGTCAGATTGAAACACAACCAGGAACAGTCCCTCAGACTAACACACACCCGGGTACAGTCCAGCAGACTGATACACAACAGAGTACAGTCTCTCAGACTGACACACACACACGGGGACAGTCCCTGAGACTGACACACACAGGGGGACAGTCCCTTAGACTGACATAAACCCGGGTAAATTCCCTCAGACCGACTCACACCCGGGTGCAGTCCCTCAGACTGATAAACACCTGAGTACAGTCTCTCAGACTGAC
>NW_025965890.1:9600-10253 GCF_021869965.1 Rhincodon typus | reverse complement strand
GCACACCCGGGTGTAATCCTTCAGACTGACACACACCCGAGTACAGTGTCTCAGACTGACACACACCCGAGTACAGTCCCTCAGGCTGACACACACCCGAGTACACTCCCTCAGATTGACTCACAACTGGGTACAGTCCCTCAGACTGACTCACAACCTGGTACAGTCCCTCAGACTGACTCACAACCTGGTACAGTCCCTCAGACTGACACACACCGTGGTACAGTTCCTCAGACAGACACACAGCCGAGTACAGTCCCTCAGGCTGACACACACCCGAGTACAGTCCCTCAGACTGACTCACAATCGGGTACAGTCCCTCAGACTGACTCAAAATCTGGTACAGTCCCTCAGACTGACACACACCGTGGTACAGTTCCTCAGACTGACACACACCCGGGTACAGTCCCTAAGACTGATTCACACCCGGGTACAGTCCGTCAGATTGAAACACAACCAGGAACATTCCCTCAGACTAACACACACCCGGGTACAGTCAATCAGACTGATACACAACAGAGTACAGTCTCTCAGACTGACACACACACACGGGGACAGTCCCTGAGACTGACACACACAGGGGGACAGTCCCTGAGACTGACATATACCCGGGTAAATTCCCTCAGACCGACTCACACCCGGGTACAGTCCCT
>NW_025965890.1:8271-9100 GCF_021869965.1 Rhincodon typus | reverse complement strand
CACACCTGAGTACAGTCTCTCAGACTGACACAAAAACAGGTACAGTCCCTCGGACTGACACACACCCGGGTACAGTCCCTCCGACGGACACACACCCAGGTACAGTCCCTCAGACTGACACAGACCCGGGTACAGTCCCGCAGACTGACACACAGCCGAGTACAGTCCCTCACACTGATGCACACCCGGGTGTAATCCTTCAGACTGACACACACCCGAGTACAGTGTCTCAGACTGACACACACCCGAGTACAGTCCCTCAGGCTGACACACACCCGAGTACAGTCCCTCAGACTGACTCACAACCGGGTACAGTCCCTCAGACTGACTCACAACCTGGTACAGTCCCTCAGACTGACACACACCGTGGTACAGTTCCTCAGACTGACACACTCCCGGGTACAGTCCCTAAGACTGATTCACACCCAGGTACAGTCCGTCAGATTGAAACACAACCAGGAACAGTCCCTCAGACTAACACACACCCCGGTACAGTCCATCAGACTGATACACAACAGAGTACAGTCTCTCAGACTGACACACACACACGGGAACAGTCCCTGAGACTGACACACACAGGGGGACAGTCCCTCAGACTGACATAAACCCGTTTAAATTCCCTCAGACCGACTCACACCCGGGTACAGTCCCTCAGACTGATAAACACCTGAGTACAGTCTCTCAGACTGACACACACCCAGGTACAGTCCCTCAGACAGATTCACACCCGGGTACAGACCCTCAGACCCACACACACCCGGGTAGAGTCCCTCAGAATGACACACACCCGGGTACAGTCCCCCAGACTGATAAACACCTGAGTACGGTC
>NW_025965890.1:6402-7771 GCF_021869965.1 Rhincodon typus | reverse complement strand
CACACCCGGGTACAGTCCCCCAGACTGATAAACACCTGAGTACGGTCTCTCAGACTGACACACACCCAGGTACAGTCCCTCAGACTGACTCACACCCGGGTACAGTCCCTCAGACTGACTCACAACCTGGTACAGTCCCTCAGACTGACACACACCCGGGTACAGTCCCTCAGATTGAAACACAACAGGGAACAGTCCCTCAGACAAACACACACCCGGGTACAGTCCCTCAGACTGACACACAACAGAGTACAGTCTCTCAGACTGACACACACACAAGTACAGTCCCGAAGACTGACACATACCCGGGGACAGTCCCTGAGACTGACATAAATCCGGGTAAAGTCCCGAAGACCGACTCACACCCGGGTACAGTCCCTCAGACTGACACACACCTGAGTACAGTCTCTCAGACTGACACACACACACGGGAACAGTCCCTGAGACTGACACACACAGGGGGACAGTCCCTGAGACTGACATAAACCCGGGTAAATTCCCTCAGACCGACTCACACCCGGGTACAGTCCCTCAGACTGATAAACACCTGAGTACAGTCTCTCAGACTGACACACACCCAGGTACAGTCCCTCAGACAGATTCACACCCGGGTACGGACCCTCAGACCCACACACACCCAGGTAGAGTCCCTCAGAATGACACACACCCGGGTACAGACCCTCAGACCCACACACACCTGGGTAGAGTCCCTCAGAATGACACACACCCGAGTACAGTCCCTCAGACTGACACACACCCGGGTACAGTCCCTCAGACCGACTCACACCTGGGTACAGTCCCTCACACTGACTCACACCCGAGTACAGTCCCTCACACTGATGCACACCCGGGTGTAATCCTTCAGACTGACACACACCCGAGTACAGTGTCTGAGACTGACACACAGCCGAGTACAGTCCCTCAGGCTGACAAACACCCGAGTACAGTCCCTCAGACTGACTCACAACCGGGTACAGTCCCTCAGACTGACTCAAAATCTGGTACAGTCCCTCAGACTGACACACACCGTGGTACAGTTCCTCAGACTGACACACACCCGGGTACAGTCCCTAAGACTGATTCACACCCGGGTACAGTCCGTCAGATTGAAACACAACCAGGAACAGTCCCTCAGACTAACACACACCCGGGTACAGTCAATCAGACTGATACACAACAGAGTACAGTCTCTCAGACTGACATAAATCCGGGTAAAGTCCCTAAGACCGACTCACACCCGGGTACAGTCCCTCAGACTGACTCACACCCTGGTACATTCCCTCAGACTGACACACACCGTGGTACAGTCCCTCAGACTGACTCACACCCGGGTACAGTCCCTAAGACTGACGCACACCTGGGTTCAGTC
>NW_025965890.1:5023-5902 GCF_021869965.1 Rhincodon typus | reverse complement strand
CACACCCGGGTACAGTCCCTAAGACTGACGCACACCTGGGTTCAGTCCCTCAGATTGAAACACAGCCGGGATCAGTCCCTCAGACTAACACACACCCGGGTACAGTCCCTCAGACTGACTCACACACGGGTACAGTCCCTCAGACTGACACAGACCCAGGTACAGTCCCTGAGACTGACACACACCTGGGGACAGTCCCTGAGACTGACATAAATCCGGGTAAAGTCCCTAAGACCGACTCACACCCGGGTACAGTCCCTCAGACTGACACACACCTGAGTACAGTGTCTCAGACTGACACAGACCCAGGTACAGTCCCTGAGACTGACACACACCTGGGGACAGTCCCTGAGACTGACATAAATCCGGGTAAAGTCCCTAAGACCGACTGACACCCGGGTACAGTCCCTCAGACTGACACACACCTGAGTACAGTCTCTCAGACTGACACAAAAACAGATACAGTCCCTCAGACTGACACACACCCGGGTACTGTCCCTCAGACTGACTCACACACGGGTACAGTCCATCATACTGACACACAACAGAGTACAGTCTCTCAGACTGACACACACCCGGGTACAGTCCCTCGGACTGACGCACACCCAGGTACAGTCCCTCAGACTGACACACACCCAGGTACAGTCCCTCAGAAAGATTCACACATGGGTACAGTCCCTCAGACCCACACACACCCGGGTAGAGTCCCTCAGACTGACACACACACGGGTACAGTCCCTCAGACTGACACACACCCAGTTACAGTGCCTCAGACTGACTCACACCCGGGTACAGTCCCTCAGACTGACACACACCCGGGTACAGTCCCTCAGACTGACGCACACCCAGGTACAGTCCCTCAGACTGACACACACCCAG
>NW_025965890.1:3755-4523 GCF_021869965.1 Rhincodon typus | reverse complement strand
AGTACAGTCTCTCAGACTGACACACACCCAGGTACAGTCCCTCAGACTGACAAACAACCTGGGACAGCCCTTCAGACTGACACACGCCATGGTACAGGCCCTCAGACTGACACATACCCAGGTACAGTCCCTAAGACTGATTCACACCCGGGTACAGTACCTCAGACTGAAACACAACCGGGAACAGTCTCTCAGACGAACACACACCCGGGTACAGTCCCTCAGACTGACTCACACCCGGGTACAGTCCCTCAGACTGACACACAACAGAGTACAGTCTCTCAGACTGACACACACACGGGGACAGTCCCTGAGACTGACAAAAACGCGGGTAAAGTCCCTCAGACAGACTCGCACCCGGGTACAGTCCCTCAGACTGACACACACACGGGTAGAGTCCCTCAGACTGACTCACACCCGGGTACAGTCCCTCAGACTGACACACAACTGAGTACAGTCTCGCAGACTGACACACACCCGGGTACAGTCCCTCAGACTGACACACACCCGAATACAGTCCCTCAGATTGACACACACGCAGGTACAGTCCCTCAGACTGACTCACAACCGGGTACAGTGCCTCAGACAGACTCACAACCGGGTACAGTCCGTCAGACTGACACACACCCGAGTACAGTCCCTCAGATTGAAACACAACAGGGAAGAGTCCCTCAGACTGACACACACACAAGTACAGTCCCGAAGACTGACACATACCCGCGGACAGTCCCTGAGACTGACATAAATCCGGGTAAAGTCCCGAAGACC
>NW_025965890.1:1389-3255 GCF_021869965.1 Rhincodon typus | reverse complement strand
TGAGGGACTGTACCCGGGTGTGTCAGTCTGAGGGACTGTCCCCATTTATGAGTCAGTCTGAGGGACTGTAACCGTGTGTGAGTCAGTCTGCGAGTCTGTACCCAGCTGTGTCGCAGTCTGAGGGACTGTAGTCAGGTGTATGTCAGTCTCAGAGACTGTACCCGTGTGTGAGTCATTCTGAGGGACTGTACCTGGGTGTGTGTCAGTCTGAGGGACTCGACCTGGGTGTGTGTCAGTCTGAGGGACTGTACCCGGGTGTGTGTCAGTCTGAGGGACTGTACCCGGGTGTGTGTCAGTCTGAGAGACTGTACTCAGGTGTTTATCAGTCTGTGGGACTGTATCCTTGTGTGAGTCAGTCTGAGGGACTGTCCCCGGGTGTGTGTCAGTCTCAGGGACTGTCCCCGTGTGTGTGTCAGTCTGAGAGACTGTACTCTGTTGTGTGTCAGTCTGATGGACTGTACCCCGGTGTGTGTTAGTCTGAGGGACAGTTCCCGGTTGTGTTTCAGTCAGAGGGAATGTACCCGGGTGTGAATCAGTCTTAGGGACTGTACCCGGGTGTGTGTCAGTCTTAGGGACTGTACCCGGGTGTGTGTCAGTCTGAGGGACTGTACCCGGGTGTGTGTCAGTCCGAGGGACTGTACCTGGGTGTGTGTCAGTCTGAGAGACTGTACTCAGGTGTGAGTCGGTCTGAGGGACTTTACCCGGGTTTATGTCAGTCTCAGGGAGTGTCCCCGGGTGTGTGTCAGTCTCAGGGACTGTCCCCATGTGTGTGTCAGTCTGAGAGACTGTACTCTGTTGTGTGTCAGTCTGATGGACAGTACCCGGGTGTGTGTTAGTCTGAGGGTATGTTCCCGGTTGTGTTTCAGTCAGAGCGACTGTACCCGGGTGTGAATCAGTCTTAGGGACTGTACCAGGTTGTGAGTCAGTCTGAGGGACTGTACCCGGTTGTGAGTCAGTCTGAGGGACAGTACCTGTGTGAGTGTCAGTCTGAGGGACAGTACCCGTTTGTGTGTCAGTCTTAGAGATGTACTCGGGTGTGTGTCAGTCTGAGGGATTGTACCCGGGTGTTTGTCAGTCTGAGGTACTGTCCCTGGGTGTGAATCAATCTGAGGGACTGTACCTTGGTGTGTGCCAGTCTGAGGGACTGTACCTGGGTGTGTGTCAGTCTGAGGGAATGTTCCCGGGTGAGATTCAGTCTGAGTGTCTGTACCCGGGTGTGTGTCAGTGTAAGGGATTGTACCCCGGTGTGTGTCAGTCTGAGGGAGTGTACCCGGGTGTGAGTCAGTCTGTGGGACTGTACCCTTGTGTGAGTCAGTCTGAGGGCCAGTACCCGGGTATGAATCTGTCTGAGGCACTGTACCCGGGTGTGAGTCACTCTGAGGGACTGTCCCCGGCTTTGTGTCAGTCTGAGAGACTGTACTCGGTTGTTTGTCAGTCTGAGGGACTGTACCTGGGTGTGTGTCAGTCTGCGGGACTGTACCCGGGTGTGTGTCAGTCTGAGGGACTGTACCCGGGTGTGTCAGTCTGAGGGACTGTCCCCATTTATGAGTCAGTCTGAGGGACTGTAACCGTGTGTGAGTCAGTCTGCGAGTCTGTACCCAGCTGTGTCGCAGTCTGAGGGACTGTAGTCAGGTGTATGTCAGTCTCAGAGACTGTACCCGTGTGTGAGTCATTCTGAGGGACTGTACCTGGGTGTGTGTCAGTCTGAGGGACTCGACCTGGGTGTGTGTCAGTCTGAGGGACTGTACCCGGGTGTGTGTCAGTCTGAGGGACTGTACCCGGGTGTGTGTCAGTCTGAGAGACTGTACTCAGGTGTTTATCAGTCTGTGGGACTGTATCCTTGTGTGAGTCAGTCTGAGGGACTGT
>NW_025965890.1:0-889 GCF_021869965.1 Rhincodon typus | reverse complement strand
AGACTGACAAACACCCGGGTACAGTCCCTCAGACTGACACACACCCGAGTACATCTCTAAGACTGACACACAAACGGGTACAGTCCCTCAGACTGACACACATATGAGTACTGTCCCTCAGACTGACACACACACAGGTACAGTCCCTCAGACTGACTCACAACCGGGTACAGTCCCTCAGACTGACTCACAACCTGGTACAGTTCCTAAGACTGATTCACACCAGGGTACAGTTGCTCTGACTGAAACACAACCGGGAACAGTCCCTCAGACTAACACACACCCGGGTACAGTCCATCAGACTGATACACAACAGAGTACAGTCTCTCAGACTGACACACACATGGGGACAGTCCCTGAGACTGACACACAACCGGGGGCACTCCATGAGACTGACAGAAACCCGGGTAAAGTCCCTCAGACCGACTCACACCCGGGTACAGTCCCTCGGACAGATTCACACCCGGGTACAGCCCCTCAGACCCACACACACCCAGGTCGAGTCCCTCAGACTGACACACACCCAGGTACAGTCCCTCAGAATGACTCACACCCGGGTACAGTCTCTCAGACTAACATACACATGATGACAGTCCCTCAGACTGCGACACAGCTGGGTACAGTCTCGCAGACTGACTCACACACGGGAACAGTCCCTCAGACTGACTCACAACTGGGGACAGTCCCTCAGACTGACACACACCCGGGTACAGTCCCTCAGACTGACACACACCCGGGTACAGACCCGCAGACTGACAAACAACCGAGTACAGTCCCTCAGACTGACACACACGCGGGTACAGTCCCTCAGACTGACACACACCTGGGTACAGTCTCTCAGACTGACTCACACCCAGGTACAGTCCCTCAGACTGATAGACATCGAGGT
>NW_025965889.1:95889-99000 GCF_021869965.1 Rhincodon typus | reverse complement strand
ACAGGTTAGGGAGGCGGGTCAAGCTGGGCTGGTTTTGGGATGTGGTAGGGGGAGGGGAGCTTTTGAAGCTTGTGAAATCCACATTGATACCATTGGGCTGCAGGGTTACCAAGCGGAATATGAGTTGCTGTTCCTGCAACCTTCGGGTGGCATCATTGTGGCACTGCAGGAGGCCCAGGATGGACATGTCGTCTGAGGAATGGGAGGGGGAGTTGAAATGCTTCGCGACTGGGAGGTGCAGTTGTTTATTACGAACTGAGCGTAGGTGTTCTGCAAAGCGGTCCCCAAGCCTCCGCTTGGTTTCCCCGATGTCGGAGGCCTCAACGGGTACAGCGGATGCAGTATACCGCATTAGCAGATGTGCAGGTGAACATCTGCTTGATGTGGAAAGTCTTCTTGGTGCCTGGGATGGGGTGAGGGAGGAGGTGTGGGGGCAGGTGTAGCACTTTCTGCGGTTGCAGGGAAAAGTGCCGGGTGTGGTGGGGCTGGAGGGGAGTGCGGAGCGGACAAGGGAGTCACAGAGCGAGTGGTCCCTCTGGAAAGCAGATAAGGGTGGGGAGGGAAAAATGTCTTTGGTGGTGGGGTCGGATTGCAGATGGCGGAAGTGTCGGAGGATGATGCGTTGGATTCCAATGGTATCAATGTGGATTTCACAAGCTTCAAAATCTCCCCTCTCCCTACCGCATCCCAAAACCAGCCCAGCTCGTCCCCGCCTCCCTAAACTGTTCTTCCTCCCACCTATCCCCTCCTCCCACCTCAAGTCGCACCTCCATCTCCTACCGACCAACCTCATCCCGCCCCCTTGACCTGTCCGTCCTCCCTGGACTGACCTATCTCCTCCCTACCTCCCCACCTACACTCACCTTTACTGGCTCCATCCCCGCCTCTTTGACCTGTCTGTCTCCTCTCCGCCTATCTTCTCCTCTATCCATCTTCTATCCGCCTCCCACTCTCTCCCTATTTATTTCAGAACCCCCTTCCCCTCCCCCATTTCTGAAGAAACATCAGCCTTCCTGCTCCTCTGATGCTGCTTGGCCTGCTGTGTTCATCCAGCTCTACACATTGTTATCTCAGATTCTCCAGCATCTGCAGTTCCTACTATCTCCATACCTTGTTATCTCAGCATCTGGTAAACCTCCTCTGCAATCCTCTCCAAAGCCTCCACATCCTCCCTGTAATGTGGTGACCAGAACTGAATGCAGTACTCTAGGTGTGGCCTAATGTTACTGCACACCTCTGGAGCCTGAACGTGGGCCTCCTGGCTGTGAGGTAGGGGCACGACCACCGTGCTCTTTCAGATCATTCATGCAGGAAGCGTTCGCGAAACTGAGCAACTGAGAGAGCTGTAGCAATACGTTGTTGCCACCCGGTGGTTCTGCTTTAGGTCACACTCAGGAAGGGAATGAAATGCCACATTTGTGTTGCATCGGGAAAGAGTTGCTGGGGAAGAGAAGGGGGTGGAATGTGTCCTCACCCGCGTTGTTTATGAGCAGGAGTCTGTCGGGATCTGGTGCCCGGCTGCAGTCCGCCGCATTCAGGACCCGCTGTAAACCCTCTTCCCCGCTCAGGTCTGCTTCAACACGGCTGAGCCGGAGCTGGCCCGCTCTGCCCGGGCTACCCTCCAGCAGCCGAGCCTCCAGCTGCCGCAAGCTCTCCCCGGACCTGGCCACCAGCACCAGGTGGGAGCCCGGTTTCAGCCTGGGGGCCAGTGCCACGGCCAGCGACCAGCCCAGACCCCGGGACGCTCCCGTGATGAGACACAGGGTCCTGCCCAGGTCACCCGAGACGAACCCAGCGCCTCTCCGCTCCATGTTCATCATCCCGCACTGACTTCCTCTTACATCAGGTCCCAGACCTGCCCACAAACTATACACACGCCCTCCTGCATTACATGTGACCAGGAGCTGTCTGTACTTTGGACACTGGCCAGCTAACCACCCTTTGTCAAATAGACGGTGTTCAGCAAGCTCTGCATCATTAATATTAACCAGCTTTATCACACAGACACTGCTGTTTGGAGATAGTAGGAACTGCAGATGCTGGAGAATCAGAGATAACAAGGTGGAGAACTGGATGAACACAGCAGGCCAAGCAGCATCAGAGGAGCAGGAAGGCTGACGTTTCAGGGAAGAAGGGTCCTCTGACAGTGCAGCACTCACTCAGTACTGACCCTCTGACAGTGCAGCACTCCCTCAGGACTGACCCTCCGACAGTGCGGCACTCCCTCAGTACTGACCCTCTGACAGTGCAGCACTCCCTCAGCACTGACCCTCCGACAGTGCAGCACTCCCTCAGTACTGACCCTCCGACAGTGCAGCACTCCCTCAGCACTGACACACCGACAGTGCAGCACTCCCTCAGTACTGACCCTCCGACAGTGCAGCACTCCCTCAGTACTGACACACTGACAGTGCGGCGCTCCCTCTGTACTGACCCTCCGACAGTGCAGCACTCCCTCAGTACTGACACCCTGACAGTGTGGCGCTCCCTCAGTACTGAACTTCTGACAGTGCAGCACTCCCTCAGCACTGATCCTCTGCCAGTGTGGCACTCGCTCAGTACTGACCCTTGGAGAGTGCAGAACTCTCTCAATACTGACCCTCTGACAGTGCAGCACTCCCTCAGTACTGACCCTCTGACAGTGCAGCACTCCCTCAGCACTGATCCTCTGCCAGTGCAGCACTCGCTCAGTAATGACCCTCTGACGGTGCAGCACTCCCTCAGTACTGACCCTCTGACAGTGCGGCACTCCCTCAGTACTGACCCTCTGACAGTGCGGCATTCCCTTAGCACTGACCCTCAGACAGTGCTGCACTGCCTCAGTACTGACCCTCAAACAGTGCACCTCTCCCTTAGCACTGACCCTCTGACAGTGCAGCACTCCCTCAGCACTGACCCTCTGACAGTACGGCACTCCCTCAGTACTGACCCTCGGACTGTGCAGAACTCCCTCAATACTGACCCTCTGACAGTGCAGCACTCCCTCAGCACTGATCCTCTGCCAGTGCAGCACTCGCTCAGTAATGACCCTCTGACAGTGCAGCACTCCCTCAGCACTGACTCTGTGACAGTGCGGCATTCCCTCAGTACTGACCCTTTGACAGTGCAGCA
>NW_025965889.1:0-889 GCF_021869965.1 Rhincodon typus | reverse complement strand
GGCCTGCTGTGTTCATCCAGCTCTACACCTTGTTATCTAAGAGTTAACATATTATGTGTTAGTCTGATGCACATTGAGTCTGGGGAATTAGTAATGGAGGATAAAGGAACGGCAGATGAAATGAACAGAGAGGATACAAGTAACATTCCGGAAATAGCTGTAAATCAGGAACTGAAAGGGAGGGAGGACCTCCAGAAAATTACATACCAGGGAAGTGGAAAGGAGTAAATTGTAGGAACTGTGAGTTGATGAGTCTCCAGATCCTGATGGATTTCATCCTCGAGTCTTAAATGAAGTTGCTAGTAAGTTAGTTGATGCGGTGGTTTTAGTTTTCCATAACTCATTCAATTTGGGGAAGGTTCCTTATAGATTGAAAAATAGCTAACATAACTCCTTTACTCCAAAAGGGAGGGAGACTAGAAATCAGGAAACTACAGGCCAGTTAGCTTCACATCTGGCACAGGGAAAATGTTAACAAGCTATTATTAAAGAAAGTACAATGGGCTTTATTAAAGGGAAATCATGTTTCACTAATTTATTGGAGTTCTTTTGAAAAAGTGTTATTTTTTTGCTGTAGATGAAGGGTAACCAGTCAATGTATTGCATTTAGATTTCCAGAAGGCATTTCATAAGGGGTCACATTAAAGATTATTGCAGAAAATAAAAGCTCCTGAGTCAGAGATAACATTCTGGTCTCCCTGCTATAGGAAAGATAAGACATAGGAGCAGAAATTAGGCCATTTAGCCCATTGAGTCTGCTTCACCATTCAATTGTGGCTAATAAGTTTCTCAACCCCATTCTCCCGCGTTCTCCCTGTAACTCCTGTCCCCCTTGACAATCAAGAGCCTATCTATCTCTGTCTTAAATTACTCAATGACCTGGCCTCCA
>NW_025965888.1:98002-99000 GCF_021869965.1 Rhincodon typus | reverse complement strand
TACAGATTTTTAATTAAGGAAGGGAATCAAGGGGTAAGGGGAAAGACAAGAAAGTGAACTTGACGATTATCAGATCTGTCAACATCTCATGGAATGGTGGAACAGACTTGGTGAGCTGAATGACCTACTTCTATATTAACGAGTCTTAGAGTTGTAGAGCATTGAAACAGACCCTTCTGTCCAACTCATCCATGCCAACCAGATATCCTAAATTAATCCAGTCCCATTTGTCAGCATTTGGCCTATATACTTCTAAACCCTTCCTATTCATGTACCCATCCAGATGCCTTCCAAATGTTGTAATTGAACCAGGCTCCACCACTTCCTCTGGCAGCTCACTCTATCCATGCACTACCCTCTGCGTGACCAGAGATGCTTGTACTTTCAGTCAGTCAGCTGTGAAAGTTCATTGCTAGGTTTTTTTGATGAACTCTAAAAGCCGTTCTCTGACTTCCCACATGGTCTCTCCTGAAACTTTGCTCTTTCTTTCCTCCAGATTAAAGTATCATTGTTTTTGATTTTTTAAAAAGTTTTAAAAACAAAACAAAAACCGATAAAAACAGTAATTATTGCTCCAAGAAATCAAGGACATCAGCTTCAGCACTGAAAAACTTCAAAATAAAAAGAACAGCTCTTACAGCCATGATTTTCTCCTGTCCACCATTTTGTAATCTTCCTTCTTATGGTCTTAGTTCACTCTTTTCCGATAAGTACAACTGCACAATCTGTTATCATCCTTGTAAATAAACGTTGGTATGCTGGCATGTTTTTCAAAAAATTGCTTTTTAAGTTAATCACCCATCATCATATTGAGTGATCTGTGGCTTCCTAATTCACTCTGATTTTCCAATCAAATTTGAAGTTTTCTTATTACACACATCATGTTGAGCAAGAGATAGTAGGAACTGCAGATGCTGGAGAATCCGAGACAACAAGGTGCAGGGCTGGATGAACACAGCAGGCCAAGCAGCATCATAGGAGCAGAGAGGCTGACGTTT
>NW_025965888.1:0-13002 GCF_021869965.1 Rhincodon typus | reverse complement strand
CAGACCAGTCTCTCCCATTTCAAACTCTCCTCACACCCCCCTGCCTCACCCCCTGTCCAAACTTCCCTCTCATCCCTGCCCCCTTGATCTTCTTTCCCATCTATCCACCCCAACCTTCCCACTAACCAATCTCCACTAGCCCTTCCTGCATCCATCCGTCACCTTCCCATCTCCCTTCCGCCAGCCCCACCCCCCTCCCTCTATTTATTTCCAAACTCTCTTCCATCTCCCCGGTTCTGATGAAGGGTATAAACCAGAAACGTCGACTTTCCTGCTCCTCTGATGCTGCCTGACCTGCTGTGCTCCTCCAGCTCCACACAACATTACATCGCTGATAACTGCAGCAGTATATTTCACATTAATAGCGATGCAAGTACAGAGAGAATCACTCACCAGAAATGAAGTTATAGCAATTTATTCAAACTCACATTAATGGCTCATTGAGGTAAATCCTGTCAATCACATTTGACATCTATTCAAGTATCAAGACTCAGGACACCAATGTCATTAGACAGAAAGAAAAACTGGCTGCTTGGTCATTCTTCTATCTTGTTAAAAAATAAAATTGCATTGAAAGCTCGAAAGCAAAGTTGAAGGGACCTATATATCGTAGAATTCCTACAGCGCAGAAACAGGCCATTCAGCCCTTCACATCCACACCGACCCTCTGGAGGAGCATCCCACCCAGAACTCCCCATCCCTGTAACCCTGCATTTCCCACAGCTAACCCATCTAATCTGCACTTTCTTGAACAATATGGGCAATTTAGCATGGCCAATCCACCTAACCTGCACATTTTTGCACTGTGGAAGGAAACCCCCACAGACAAGGGGAGAATGTGCAAACTCCACACAGACAGGCTGGAATTGAACCTGGGTCCTGATGCTGTGGGGCAGCATTGCTAACCACTGAGCCACCGTGTTGCCCAAGGTACTTTCAAAGCAGGTTTACTGCATGTTCCATGCCAGGTTTGAAGTAACCTAAGTTATTCAGACTAAAGAAATTTCTTATGTGTCCTTCCACTTTATGCAAGGATTAAAGTTGGACTGGAACAGCCAAAAGATTATTGTAAAGCCAGTCTTGTATAGAAAAAAAAGGTTACATTCTCAAATGTGCTTTATTTGATCGACTAAACCGAGAGATTCTTTCCCCCAACCCCATAACCCACATTTTTCACTATCTGAGTTCTGTCTCCGTGATTTTGGATATACATTTGTGACTTATTATTGAATGTCAGAGTTCAGTTCAAGGTCTGTTAGTCAGCCCTAAGGCTCTGCTGTGGGAGATGCAAAGTCATCAGTGAATTCATATGATATGACTTGTGACTTGCCATGGAAATGACCCCATGTTGAGTTAAGTACCGTAGTTTCTGGAACAGAAGTAACATCAAATTTTATGTTTACTGGGGAGAAAAAAACTCAAGTCCATAAGACCATAAGATATAGGAGCAGACATTAGGCCATTTGGCCCATCGAGTCTGCTCTGCCTTTCGATCATGGCTGATAAGTTCCTCAACCCCATTCTCCTGCTTTCTCCCTGTAACCCTTGATAATCAAGAACCTCTCAGTCTTAAACATATTCAATGACCTGGCCTCCACAGCCTTCTGTGGCAGTGAATTCCATAGATTCACTGCTCCTGGCTGACGAAGTTTCTCCTTCTCTCCATTCCAAAAGGTCTTCCCTTTACTCTAAGGCTGTGCCCTCGGGTCCTAGTATCTCCTACTAATGGAAGCATCTTCCCAACACCCACTCTGTCCAGGCCATTCAGTATTCTAAGTTTCATGTAGATCCCCCTCATCCTTCTAAACTCCAATGAGTATAGTCCCAGAGTCCTCAAATGTTGCTCATATGTTGAGCTTTCCATTCCTGGGGCCATTCTCGTGAACCTCCTTTGAACCCGCTCCAGGGCCAGTACATCCTTCCTGAGATATGGGGCCCAAAACTGCACACAATACTCAAACGTGGCCTGACCAGAGCCTGAAAAAGCCTCAGTAATACATCTCTGCTTTTATACTCCAGTCCGCTCAAAATAAATGCCAACATTGCATTTGCTTTCTTTACTACTGACTCAACCTGCAAGTTACCTTGAGAATCCTGGACTAGAACTCCCAAGTCTCTTTGCACTTCAGACTTCTGAATTTTCTCCCCATTTAGAAAATAGTCCATGCTTTTATTCTTCTTACCAAAGTGCATGACCTCACACTTTCCCACGTTGTACTCCATCTGCCACTTCTTTGCCCACTCTCCCAACCTGTCCAAATCCTTCTGCAGTCTCGCCACCACCTCAATACTACCTGTCCCTCCACCTATCTTTGTATCGTCTGCAAACTTAGCCAGAATGCCTCGGTTTCACCAAATATTATGAAATGTAACATCTGCAAAATTTATTGGCCATTCCAAATAATAGCTTCCCTATGTCATTATATCCAAATTTAGCAGAAAGTCACCTATATATTACAATTTTTAAATTGGTTGATTTACTGATCCTTACAGCAATAGTTAATAAGATGGACCACTTTGATCACAGAGCAGGAATCTATGATGCTTTGAAATCACATTCACTTACAGTTCGTCATGCCCTTCCCATTGCTCTTCAATGGTTACTAACTCCTAGATGAGATAGCCAGACTTCATGCCAAGCCTGTCTCTGTTGCATAAAACCAGCTTTTCTCCCCAAGGACTACAATAATTTTGGAGACCTCTAAAGTTTCTCCAGACACCAAGGACTCGCAGACCCCAGATTCAGAACTGTTGTTTTAGATGCACTAATTTTGCAACAGTGCCATCTGGTCCCTAGGGGCAAGAGTTGATGTCTAAGGTTGAGTACATTTGTAGCTTGGGTTATGGATGTTGTGGTTGGTTCACTTGCTGAGCTGGTTCATTAGTTCTCAGATGTTTCACTACCCTGCCGGGTAACATCATCAGTGCAGTATCCGATGAAGCACTTGTGTTTTTCTGCCTGGTGTTTAAACTCTGGGGTCCGGTTGGAGTTGATTACCTCATTTCCGGTTTTTCTTCACATGTTTATTGATGGCCTTTTTGGTGGAGAACCAGGCCTCCAGAAATTCTGGGTGATTGTCTCTGTTTGACCTGTCCTAGGATCTTGATGTTGTCCCAATCAAACCGGTGGTTCTCCTTATCTGCGTGAATGGAGACGAGCGAGTACTGGTCATGTCTTTTTGTTGCTAGTGGCCAGTTTCCTTCCTGTCTGTCCAATGTAATGTTTGTCGTCTGTCCAATGTAATGTTCGTCACAGTCCTTGCATGGAATCCTATATATCATGTTGGTTCTGTCCATAGTGGGTAAGGGGTCTTTGGTTCGAGTTAGCAGTTGGCGTGGGGTTGATGTAGGTTTGTGTGCCACTCTGATGCCCAATGGTCTTAGGAGTCTTATGGTCAGTTTGGATATGTTCTTGATGTGTGGTAACATGACGCTAGTGTGTCAGGGTGTACTGTATCTTCCTGTTGTTTGTATGATTGGCATCGTCGGACCCAAATATTCTGGTATCTGTTGTCCTCAAGTACTGGGTGGAGGTATTCGTCTTTATTTTGGCGCTGTTCTGGTTTGCTGCAGAGCGTTGTCACTCGCTTATAGTGTTTTCACGCAACTTTGTTTGTGGGTGTTGGGGTGGTTACTGTTGAAATTCAGGACTTGATCCGTGTGTGTGGCCTTTCTGTGCACCTTTGTCAGAAATTCCCCATTGGCCCTGCGTTCTACCATGGCATCCAGGAATGGGAGCTGTTCGTTCTTTTCTTCTTCCCTAGTGAATTTGATGCCGGTGAGAGAGTTGTTTATTAGTTGGTGTGTCTCCTCTAGTTTAGTCTGTTTGATGATGACGAACGTGTCATCCACATATCGGATCCCTAGTTTAGGTTGGATCAGCGGAAGGGCCACTTTTTCCAAGTCTATGCATCATCGCTTCTGCTTATGTTCAAAGACATAAGAATAGACGAGGACGAGACCAGGGTGTCCTTTGGCATTACTACCCTATTCACATCGATAGATATACCACTGGCAAACACCAGCACCAGTACGAAAAGAATGAGACCCGAGTGACACCCTCTCCACAGACAACATACTGAAATTACTGGACCTATGCCTCACGACCCACTTTCCTTTAACAGCCAAATCTATGAACAAATCAACTAGACACCCATAGGACAACCATATCTCCGGACTAATAGCAGAAGCGGTGATGCAGAAACTTGAAAGAATGGCCCTTCCGCAAATCTAACCTGAACTATGAATCTGATATGTGGACGACACTTCCGTCAAACGGACTAAACTAGAAGTGACACCAACTCATAAACAACACTCACCAGCATCAAATTCACCAGGGAAGAAAAGAACAAACAGCTCCCAATCCTAGACATCATGGTAGGGCCAATGGGGAATTTCTGATGAAGGTACATAGAAAGGCCACACACATGGATCAAGTTCTGAATTTCAACAGTAACCACCCCAACACCCACAAACAAAGTTGCGTGAAAACACTATTTAAATGAGCGACACACTGCAGCAACCCAGAACTACACCAAAATGAAGAAGAATACCTCTACCAAGTATTTATGGACAACCCAAATAGCTGGGTCCGACCATGCCTATCACACAAACAACAGGAAGATACAGTACGCCCTGACACACTCATCATGTTACCGTACATCAAGAACATAGCCGAACTGACCACAAGACTCCTCGGACCATTGGGCATCAGAGTGGCACACAAACCTATGTCAACCCTATGCCAACTGCTAACTTGAACCAAAGACCCCTTACCCAGTATGGACAGAAGAAACGTGATATACAAGACTCCATGCAAGGACTGCAACAACATTACATTGGACAGACAAGAAGAAAACTGGCCACAAGAATACACAAACACCAACCAGCAACAAAAAGACACTACAATACTCACTCGTCTCCATTTACGCAGATAAGGAGAACCACCGATTTGATTGGGACAACATCAAGATCCTAGGACAGGTCAAACAGAGACAGAGACAGTCACCAGAATTTCTGGAGGCCTGGTTTTCCACCAAGAAGGACATCAATAAATACGTCAAATTAGACCTTATATATACACACCACTGTGAAGAAAAACCGGAAATGAGGTAATCAACTCCAACTGACCCAAGAGTTTACATAGTGGGCAGGAAAGCACAACAGCACTTCGTCAGAGGCTGCACTGATGATGTTACCCAGCAGGGTAATGAAACATCTGCAAACTAACAAACCAGCTCAGCGAGCCAATCAGCCACAGCAGGAGTTGATGGTTTAAACATCTCAGACCACAGCATAAGCAATTAGAGAATAGACAGTATAGAAACAGGCCATTCAGCCCACTGGTCTATGCTGTCTTTTGTGGTTGAAATTAGTCACTTTCCACCAACATTTAACCCCATCAACATATTCTGCTTTGTGCTTATCTAGTCTTGCATTAACTGGGTGATTGGTGATAGGTGATAGAGAGGTAGTTATGTAACCGATTCAAACATATTTGGTGTCTGGACAGAAAAAGTGGAAGCCTCTTACTCTCCAGGAGTGACATCCTTCACCATTACCAAGTCAATCAGAATTGGTCAAGCTCCACTTTAATAGTTACCTGATTTTTGATTATACCAAAAAGGCATACAAGTTTGGCCTAGGCCAATCAGCCCCTTAGAGCCTACTCCACCATTTTGTAGGATCACGGCTGTCAGGTCCACTTGTCTGTCCAATATCCTTAGTTCCTGATGGTTAGAATCTTATCAGCCTTAAAAATAGTCAATGACCCTGCCTCAACCATTCTCTAGGGAAGAGAATTCCACAGATGCATGACCCTCAGAAAAATATTACGCTCATCTTAGTATTGAATTGGAAATGCCTTATTTTTAAATTATATCCACTAGATTTGTTCTCTCCCCACAAGGGTGGAGAGGGGATCATTTCATCACCATTTCAGCACCCACCCTGTCAACTTTCCTCAGGATCATCTATCTTTCAGTAACATCACCTCTCATTCTTCTAAATTCCAATGGAGACAGGTTCAACCTGTCTAACCTTGCCTTGTAAGACAACCTCCCCAATCCCAGCCATCAGTCAAAGGGAACCTTCTCTGATCTGCTTCTCATGCATTTATAGTTTCTTAAATAAAATCAAAATTGTACTTCAGATCAAAATGTACTAGGATATAGTCTCACCAATACCCTATACAACTGTAGCAACCTATCCCTACTGTATTCCATTCCCCTTACAATAAACTCAAAAATATTCTTGACACTATATTCTCATTTTCAATTTCACCAGCACAGCATTGTCTGCTTAAATATAAAAAACTGTGGATATTTAAAAAAAAAGTTGTGGCATTTCTCAGTTAAGACAATCCTATATGTATCTGATTTAAACTCTTGAACACAAGCCAAAAATGAGAAAACATTTTTACATCAACCAAAATATTAAGTTTTCAACTCACGAGAGTGAAGCATTAGAGAGCCTTAATTAAAATATTGGACAAATAGCAATGCTGCTTTCTTTTTAATCCAAAAAGTGTATGGACAATGGACCATGTTTGGGTTCATTTGCTGTGTACAAGATTGCTGTCACAGGAAAGCTCTAAAGCGATCCTTCCCAAACTTTTTCCTGCTTTGGCTCCAGAGTAAAATGTTGGAAGCATGAGACCTAGGCCATGGTGGCGAAGACTTCCAGATGCTGGGACTGTGGGAGGGAGCAGGTGGTGAGGCTTTGGTTGCAGGGGTGGCATGGAGGCGTCAGATGCTGAAGGGGGAAGGGGAAGAGGTGGGATCTTTATTTCTTGTCTAGGGCACTCACAGGAGGTAATCGTTGGGGGAGTTGATGTAAAAGTGGATTAATTACAAGAATAAAAATAAACTTTTTTTTGCAGCAATACGTTTCAGAGCAATCCACAAAGCCATACCCACCAATGGGAAAAAGAAAATGAGCATTTAAAGGGCCTTCAGTTCGGGAAGCCTTATACTTAAGTATTTTTGGACAAAAACGTGGGAGGAGGAGGAATTAAAGCAGGAAGAATGATTTCAATGAAGTCTTAGAAACAGCACCTGCCATTTGCCTCCCTATAGCTCAGGACTGAGCAGGCCCTAGAAATGCCTCGGAAGCTAGGTAAAACTAAAACAACAGCGACATCAATTCAACATATCTGGTCACATAACTTGTTTGATTCATAGAGGATGTGCTACAATGCCCAAAGCAGTTCATTTTTTCGGTATTCAAAATAACACATGATCAACTTAGCAGCAATAGCAAGCGTCAACTTTTAAAAATAATAAGGAATGCATTTTTGTTTTTTTTTTATTATCAGATTGTACAAGAGCTTACAGACTTTCTCAGAATATGTTAGAATACAAAACAGTACAAATGCTTTCCAGATTATATGATACTTACACTGCAGGTTCTATACGGCTATATAATTATGAGGTATCTACCACATCTACATGTTGATGTATAGGTAAAATACAGTAGAGGATGTGGTTGGAGAGGATAGGGTTTCGTGAGATGGGACTGAAGCATACAGCAAAGCCTAGTTTCTGGATTAAAGTAATAATGCATTCCATGTGTCAAGAACTGGCAAAAAAAACACTATTTCACTATTCAGCATCTCATAAGTACAGAATTATACATACAGAAGACATTAAATACAGACTACAACAATCCAGATAAAGTACACTTTGATATTTATAAAAACAAATATACATAAAACATAATAGAAAGCAATTTGAGCTAAAATACAGTTTATACAGTTTACAAAGGCATTGAGTGTTTACACAGTTTGTCTTCATTTGTATCTAATTTAAACCCAGTAAGGGTTAGCATTTTTATTATCATTTTATTTATTAACTACGAGATGCTAAGAGTGTTTTACTGCATTGTTTCTGTTGAACAGTTTTTCCTCAAAACATAAAAAAAATGAAATGAACATTTAATCTCTGGGATGTCAGGCAGCAACAGCTTATCCTATGAGCACTTAATACCCTTGGCATTTTCTCAATTTGATAACTTTCTAGCAATCACTGAAGGATTCTATAAAATCAGCCTTGATTAGAAAAAATATACAAAATTCATACCAAATCTTGTTCCTTTTTCAGTAAACTTGATTTTCTTTAAATTTAAAAATGCTTTCCTCCATACAAAGTGACCGATGTGGGGTTATCTTCAATGCACCATTCAACTACAGGAGATACATTTTCCAATAGTTGTCATGAAATAAAAATTAAAGGCAAAGATCTTTAATTAACAAATGCTATAAACCATCTATTTTCATTGACATTTTCTGTATTGCAGATTCTGCTGGTTCCCAAAGGAAATGCATTATAGGAATGAAAGTTTTATCTTACAGATGAGACAATATAAAAACTTCACCTAAAATGGCAGAGGGATTAGGATTTGTGTGTTTTCTGTAGATCAGTATCCATGATAGTTTATCATACCTACACAATAGTTATGTCATGCCCGCAAAGTATAATCCTTGCCCAACCACAAGTTGCATTCCATAAATGAAATACCACTTGCTCTGCACGTGCAGTTTCTTGACAATATTGGAGAACATACTTATGCACCAAACATTCAAATAAAAACATTTTTATTTATGCCCAGTTCTGTTAAGGGATACCTTCAGTTAGACAACTGTGGTTTTAAATCACAATCCAGAGAGGTGAACACTGGAGGATTGTACCGTTGGAGGTGATGTCTTTCAGATTAGATAGCTAAACCATGGCCCAGTTTTAACCCCAATGGTACTATTCTGGCCAAAAAAGGAACACTTGATTATTACTACAACACGGTTTCTGGGACTTGTGTGCAAATTGGTTACCACATTTCATACATTATAACAGTGGCTACACTTTGAAAGTACTCAAATTAGATTTTAAAGTGCTTTGGGATGATCAGAGGTGGTGGAAAGCACGATATAAATAATCTATAAGCACTCAGTAAGAGATATTTTACCCTAACAAGTTATTCACTATATTTTTTCTCCAAGTTCATTGTATTAGCAACAACTAAGAAATTAGAATTCCATTCTAGTTATTCAGCACTCCACTGGAGAGTGAAAGTGGAATTGTTGGAACTTGAATCTCGTGAAGTTTAATTAGAAGATAATTTGAAACAAAATCATGATTTAGCCGTGCCACCCATGTTCCTCAGCATATTTGAATCCAGTAACTTAAAATCATCTCTCAATATGTTCCCCAATGGAAGAGACCAATTTGGCAACCCTGTTCTTCACAACTTCAACCTCTAAATCTCATCATCACTTAGCACTTTTCTCCGAACATTCTCCAATACAATAAATGTCTACTGCAAAATGAGTTGCTTTACCAATGAAGCTACAAAGTTAAAACGATATGTTTGATTTCTGCTCAAAACCACTCGAGATTCTTGTCAGTTCTTGATTAGTGATACTGAGAACATTGTGATGAACTGGATACTTTCAATGAAAGACTAAAAGATATCTTATTTACCTTTGACAGATTTGTAAAAAATTACTGGAATTCCAATGTAATTCCTGAGACAATAAACTTAGTGGTTAAAAACCCATCTCTGACACAAATCCTACTGGCATTTTTATTTTAAATCTCAATTCAGTTAACTGAATTAATGAAACAACGTAGTTCATAACAAATATTACTCCAGAATAACTTCAAATCATCTGGTTTTCCCCTAAACTTAGATCAACAAGAGATGACTGAATGGGAGGTTAATTAAAACAGCAGTGTTGGATCATACTGGACAAGAAACATTGCAATGTGCCTGCAAATGACGAACAAACTGAATTTTAAAAGTGGAATGTATTGAAATTTCATGTGACAGTATGGAATACAGAAAATGTAACCCTGCAAAATGAAGAAGAGCGGAATGAATGTACAATGAAGTAAGAAGATATCAACTACATTCAGCCATTTGTGATAGCAAAACTGTCTGTAATCGGAATCTGCTGCTTAGTAGTTAAACATTATGCAGAAACGGGTTTATACAACTTCACGGATTTTACTTTATGCTCTGAAGCTACGAAACAGATATTTTTTGATAACCCACTGTAACTTCAGTGAAACAATGCTGTAAAGTGTCTTTTATGCAGATTCCACAAGGTTTCCATTGATTTTATGGCAGGAGATCAGAAGAAATCCCACACAAATTACATGTTCTGGCTCAAAACCAACCATCAACTAAAGTTAAGCGGACTTGAAATTTCTTTCTCTCATACCCTTATGCTTTATGTTTACTGTTTCTCCACCTAAAGCACTTATCTCTGCAAAAAAAAAAAAAAAAAGACAGGAGAATAAACTATTATAAAAATGGCCAATATTAGAAACATAAAACAGTCTGCATCAGATAAGTCAGGGCTGACCAAGAATGAAACATTAGTATTATACCAGCAATGGAATGGAGTTCACAACATAGAGGGAAGGCAACTGAAAAGCTGACACATGACAAAGATTCAGCAAAAGATCAGTATTAGATACTGGCCAAATATTTGTCAGTCCACAGATCTTTCCTAAAATAAAAAATGCCATCTAAACAAGTGTCTAAGCCCTGGACTTCCTTCTCACACATTTCAGTTTCATACAAATACCCTAAAAAGAACAAGAAATGAGACCAATGAAGACACGACCAAATAAAGCCCCACTGCAAGCATATTCGTCAGCTAACAAATCTGGTTGTTCCAAACAACTTGTACCATACTAAGTAAAAATAGGAGACCTTTACAGATGGTTCAACTCTCCACTATTTTAATTGTTCAGAATTTGGCAGGAAGAGGAGGAGGAGGGAGTAAGAAAAAAAGGAAAAGAAAAAATAAATCCTGATAGATCTTAGAAGGATCATTCTCCAAGTATGTTTTACTCTAAGTGCTAAAAAGATGGTTAAGTGCACTTTGCATAAAACACAAACTCTAAATACATAAAAATACATACACCTGGCTCTGTATAAATTCATTTCTGCTTGTTTGAAACTGCTCGCACTTTCCTGGTTCTTTAAACATTGAAACAGTATTGAAGAAAAACTTTTGAACAAGCCCATTTTCCTAGTAGTTGTCAGTGAAGAGGATACCATACATTGGATAATTTGACTGAGGTTAGATTTCATGAAATAAATGAAAAATGGGAAACACTAGCAGATTAAAAGGCAAATTGTTGTTATCAGAGGACCCGCTTGTCGGATTTGACTCTCTAATTTGGACTTGGGTTTTGATTTTGCTTAGATTTCCCAGGGAATTTCAACTTTACAATGTTAAGTCTAGGAAGAAATCTGTGTTGGGGAGGGCAGGAGAAGGAGGAGAGGAATTATTAGTAGATTTTCCATGTAAACACCACAAAAAAATCCATTCCAAAACAAAAACTGCAACATATCTTCCTCAGTAATTTTAAGTGATTGACTTCCTGTGAAAGTACCTTTCTCATTATGGTTAAGAATGTATACACTTACCTACATGCAGCTGACAAAGAATGCACAAATTGCACTAGAATCATATTTTGTGGGTTTACAAGTTTGTAGTTTTCAGATGAAATAAACTGGAAATTTCTCGAGTTCTGCTTTAAGAAAAGAGCAATATTTCTTTTGATACAGAGTACCTAGAATAATGTGTCATCCTAATGCCAGTGTAAAGCCATTCCTTTTAAGTAGTTTAACACATACCTTTGTCATGAATTACCATTTAAAAATAAAAAAGGCTCTCATGATGCTTCCAAATAAATTCAATCTTGGGTGAAAACAGGCTGCGCAGGTTTAAAAAAAAAGTTAGCCAACTACTTAAACTCACCATTTTTACTCTCCTTGTGGCAATGAAGTTTAAACCTGTATGTATTAAAATGCAACATAAGTAACTAGGAGGGCAAGTGTTGCTGCCACTTTATTGCTGAAGACCCTTCTTACTATACATGTTATACAATTTGTTAAATTCTAAGTGTTAATTTATCCAGATCTGGTATTCCACAATCAAATGTAGCTAAAGTCATCAGCAAATTAAAAATTTCGGTGATAGAAAATGTGAAAATGAAATTACATCGAACAATTTAAAGATTAGCTAGGCAAATTCAATAATGCCAAAGCAAATCTAAACAAAAAAAAGTGCTTAAAATTACAGGCAAGTCAAAACTCATTTCTTTCATTTTCAATTTGAACCTGTCGCGTTTATCCATTTAGTATGCTACATGATAAGATATTCAATTAAACTAGATAAACTACTTGGAGGCTCAGAAGGAAAAACATGCCATTTTGTGCATTAAAAGAGTAGCTGGAAGTTCAGATTCCCCAGACAATAATAATATGTTAAGGTTTTCTAGGTCACATCTGATCAATGTGGCTCAAAAATCTATCATACTACGGTTGGTGCTATAAAAAAATGCAACTCTAGTCTGTGTCAGATACTGTTGTTTGCGACACTCCTCTTGTATGCTTGTTGGTAGCAGCCACTCACATCAAAAGAGCATCTCCACAACTGTAACTCAGCTCCAAAATCTCCTATGCTACAAAAGGGTGCTCAGTGGATTTTGATTACAAATTCATGCTGAATCTTTATTTGATATCATGTTTCTAAAAAAAAAAAAAAATAATTTGTTACCAGCCAATGGTTAGTGCGATTTTGACCTGTTTTCAGATTTAAAACTGAGTTTTGACCAGCACTCCATGCAGAATTTCCAGCTCTTTATCAAACTTAAACAACAGCTCACACCTGTAATACATTCTATCGATGCTCTACATACTAGTCAGATATCACTGCAAAGGGACTTTATAAAAACCATAATTGTCAGTAACAAGCACATTCACAATAAAGCAGAACTCCAGGTTGCACCCATAAACTGTCACACTTGATTGCGAAAATGTTTACAAAAACCGCTGTCAAGTCAGGTGCTTCACATTGCAGTCCAAAATGTTCAGCATAATAACAGTGCTATAACTGTGTCACTTGGTAGTTGTTTGCAACATTCTCCCGAAAAGGTATATAGCAATAGAGGATCAGCATTCCTGGATATACTATCCATTTCTCACTGC
>NW_025965887.1:95894-99000 GCF_021869965.1 Rhincodon typus | reverse complement strand
TACCAAAGTGTATGATCTCATTCTTCCTACATTAAACTCTTTCTGCCAAGTTTCTGCCCTCTGTCTCAATCTACCTGTATTATCTTGCAGATTCCTTATGTCCTCATGACAACATGCTGTCCCATTTATTTTTGTATTTTCAGAAAATTTAGATACATTTTACTCTGCCTACCCACACTCTAAGTCATTGATATAGATAATAAATAATTAAGGCCCTAGGACTGATCATTGCGGCACTCCAGTAGTCTTGTCTTTCCAACCTGAAAAAGATCCATTAATTCTGAATCCAGCTTCTGTGTGATAACTAATTCCCTATGCTAATACATAACCCACAATGCCATGAGCTCTTATCTTATGCAATAATCTTTTATGCAGCTCCTCATTGAATGCCTCCTGGAAGTCCAAACACAGTACATATATCCATTCCCCATTATCAACCCTGCTTGTAATATCCTCCACAAACTCCAGCAAATTTGTTGGCCATGATTTCCACTGATTGCATTAAGCTTTTCTAAATGTACTGTTAGTTCTTTCTTAAAACTAGACTCTATTATTTTCTCATTGACAGATGTTGGACTAATTGACCTGTAGTTCCCTGTTTTCAGTCTCCCTCCCATTCTTGAACAGGGACATCACATTAGTAGTTTTCCAATCAACTGGAACTCTCCCAGAATCCAGTGAGTTTTTGAATACTTTGACTATCCACTATCGCTGCAGCCACTTTCTTTAAAACCTTGGATGCAGGCCATAAGATCATGGAAACCTTTCTGCCTTCAGTCCCATTAGTTTGTCAAATACGTTGACCCTCGTGTTAGAGACTGTTTCAAGACCTTTCCCCCCATTAGCAAATTGACTGCCTGTTATGTTTGAGTTGTTTATAATGTCCTCCACCATAAAGATCAGTGCAAAGTATTGGCTCAAATCATTTGTTGTTTCCCTGTTCCATTATCAATTCCCCCATTGCATCCTTCAAGGATCCCACACTCATTGTCACTGTTTTTAGTATCAGTCTATGGAAGCCCCTCCTAGGCTCTTCCCAGGCCTCCTGTCCCAACTCCCAATCTGGCCAAACTCCCAAACTGGTCTATCTACCCAGCCAGGCTGAAAATCCAAAGTGCAGGTAGTTTTCCTTAAAGGTTAGCTTCATGGAGCTAGGAATTTTCCCGACCATGTGCCCCAAACCAGGGACGAAAATCATGGCTTAGTTTTTTTATTGGAGATTTATTAATAAATTGATTTTAAATTTCATTAGCTGTTGTCAAATGACCTGCTGTAACATCCTACGATTTAAACTGGGTTATATGCACTTGGTTCCATCCTGCTGTAAGTTTGATCTTAAACATGTCACATTTTAAATTTAAATTCTATTTGTATTGGTATAATAATAGCAATACTTTTTGGTGATCTATATATTTTAATGGAAATATATTTTGACTGATGTAATAAATACCACCTACTGTAATACTGTACCCTTTTCAAAAAATATTGTGCAGTTAAGTAAGTAAGAGAATATATTTTGTTTCTTTCAGCATTTTGTGTTTGTAACGAAATTTCTGCTGTCAACTTTGATGCCAGATGTTCCTCAGCACATACGCCTGGCCATAAAGGAGGTAATTGTTTACTAGCAAAACAGCAGTCTAAAATCTTTTGAGTTAGAAGTCAAAACTGTCATATGTCTTACAATATTGATTTTGTATGGTTAACTATAGGAAATGTTGCGCATTTGTGTACTAAACATGCTAAAAGAACATGCATACTGAGGCAACACATCAGAAAAACTCAATCTCTGATTCCCATATGGTCACTGTGCTTGTTGTAAAATATAAAAATATGGAATTATAAAATCATGGTTACAGCACTTAAGGAATCCATTCAGCCCATCTTGTCTCTGTAAGAGCATATTACGTAATACCATTCCTGTGCTGTTCTGTAACCCTGCAAATGTTTCTTCTTCCAGCAATGATAATATGCTCTTTTCAAAAATATTATCTGCCTCCACCACAGCCTTGAGCAATGCATTCCAAATGCTAACTACTTGTGTGTTTAAAAAATTCTGTATGTTGCTATTGCTTCTTTTGCTAATTACCTTAAATCTGTATCTTCTAGTTCTCTATCCTTTCTGTCACACAAATGATTTTGTATCCATGTTGCCTCTATTTCTTTTATTGCCTAATGTCTAACTTTGCTCACAAGTCTGTTGTGTGGCACTTTACCAAATGTCTTTTTGTAATACATAGTACATGGTAATAATACTACATCAAAACCTTAACCACCTTCCCTTGAACCTCATCAAAAAATGAAACAAGTTAGTAAAACATAATTTTCCCTTAACATATCCATTCCAGCTTTTCCTAATTAACCCACATTTAGGTAAGTGACTGTTAATTCCGTCTCATATTATAATTATTAAAAGCTACCTCACACTGAGGTTAAACTGACTGCTCTGTAATTGTTGGACTTATCCTTGCACCTTTTCTTGAACAAGGGAATATCATTTATAATTATCCTTTTCCCTGGCACCTCTCCTGCATCATATGAGAATTAGAATGTAGCTAGTGACTACACAATTCTTCATTCCTTCCTTCCTTCTTTCGGTATCCTTGGATGCATCTCATCTAGACCTCTCAACCTATCAACTTGAATTAAAGCCAGCCCATCTAATACATCGTGGGCCGAAGGGCCCGTTCCTGTGCTGTAGTGTTCTATGTTCTAATACCTTCCCTTTAATTCATTTCTAACCCAACAAGGGTCTGAGCTATTCCATTTTTTTTTGCTACATCCTTTTCCATTATGATTTCGGCAGCATCTTCTTGGTAAAGATGGATGTAATCATTTAGTATCTCAGCAATGCCTTTGGCCTCATGTGTAAATCTTCTTTTAGGCCTCTGATTGACCCTAGTCCTCCTGTTAGTATTTATGGATACTTATAGAAGATATTATGTTATATATTTAATGTTAGTTGCCAGTGCCTTGCCATGCACAATCTTTGCTTCTCTTAGAAGATAGTAGGAACTGCAGATGCTGGAGAATCTGAGATAACAAGGTGTAGAGCTGGATGGACACAGCAGGCCAAGCAGCATCATAGGAGCAGGAAGGCTGACGTTTC
>NW_025965887.1:0-894 GCF_021869965.1 Rhincodon typus | reverse complement strand
TTTCTGAAGAAGGGTCCAGACCCGAAACGTCAGCTTTCCTGCGCCTCTGATGCTGCTTGGCCTGCTGTGTTCATCCAGCTCTACACCTTTTTATCAGAGATATTCTGAGACAATGTTGTGGCATTGTGTTCATGTAATTAACAGAAAATGTAGAGAGACATACACATTCACTAACTCTCTCTTCAAATAACAGAACAGCCCAGGCTGAACTGCACACTAAGGAAGTAAGTGAAATTATTTGGTGAACTTATGGAATCAAACTTCAAATAACCAAAATACCTCATTTATGGCAAGCTGTTCTCCACCAGGCTGAAGGTATCTGGGATTTGCCTGGCATATTTCCTCATATGCAAAATCTTCTTCACTGCCATTGTCATCAGCTAGCACAGAAGACTCTGTGCCTCCATCTGCAGAAACTAACAATAAAAATGTAATGTTTGAAGGATCCAGGTCTAGAAAGTTTGCACTGCATTTTAATTTATAACTGCATTATAGCTTAGATCTTGCACACATGACAAAACTAAATTAAGTTTAAATTATGGTAAATTATTTTGGTGCAGATGTGCCTTTACCAATTCAATTCAGCTCAGAAAGCATGCCCATCCAAATTATCTAACAGAAACCATCACCACAAATTTCAGTAAAATCTTGACACATGAAACTTCTAGTTGGGATTGGGGGGGGCGGTGTGCAGTGAGTTGGGCAGAATGAGAAGCACAGGTCAATACAATAAGTTTTGAAAAAGCTGCTTCTGGTTTAAAAGCGGGCAGCTGTAATATGGCAGAAAGGATAAATCATTGTCGATTGCAGGTTCCGTTCCAAGCAGCAGAGCAAAGCAGAATGGCTCCAAGTTGGAGCTGACCTCCAGTAGAAGGTAAACATAAACATAAACAT
>NW_025965886.1:98509-100000 GCF_021869965.1 Rhincodon typus | reverse complement strand
CCCTTCGTAATCTTCTTCTTTATAATCCTTATTATCCTCTTCATCTTCATCATCTTCTCCATTACCTTCCTTCTGCATAGCGACAGGAAGAAACAGATGTTGATGCCACGTCTGAGTAAAGTAACTCCTGGCAGGAAAGTGGAAGGAACATTGGGTCTGTGTGGTGGTTCTCAGAGATACCAAGGTGTGTGTGGATGCACTCAGTCTGTAACCTGGTGCTAGCAAGATCCTACTGACTTGGTCTTCTCTGCTGGAAGAAGCTAAATCCCCCTCGATGTGTTCAAGCGCTTTTCTCGAAAGAGGATGAGGAAGTTAACGTGAGAAAACTGTAGGCCTTTGCCAGTGACAGCATGTTTTTGCCATCTTCAATGTACTGTGTTCCTGTGTGAAGAAGATACATGAAGAAGACTGAGAAAATGTTCAGGTTAACTACTCCCCCATGATTACACCAATCACAATCCTTAACCTCTCCTCAATCTTATAAACAAAATATTTCCAGTGCACAGATGTCTCACTCCATTAAAAAAAAGTCACAGATCTTGCCCGGGTTTTCAGGAGCAATTGTTGAGCTGAATATGGTGCAAACATCACTTAACAATTATAGCCTTCAAGGATTTTCTAAAAAATCTATTCCTCACATTTTCTGATTCCTGGTGAATGCGTTCCATGTAATTGTTGCAGGTGCTTGCTCTTGTTACCTGTACAACGAGGCAGGATTTTCAGCTACACATTGTCCAGCCAAGAATCCTCAGGTAGGAGGTGCTAATGTGTCTGACACTCCCACTCCATGGGAACAGGCTACATCAGACTGCTATATCTGCACCAGATCACTGGGAACTGCTGTGTACAGGGCTGAGGGCCAGAAAGGATCAACACTTGGCTGAGTACAACAAGCACCACCCACTATGAAGATGTCGCAAGGACATGGTGAGAGTAGTAAAGGAAGATCTCATGGTAGACTGATCTCAGGCCAAGTTTGTTTTTATAGCCTGTCAATAGTAACAAAACCCTACAGATTCTGAAGTGATTCTGTGGATTGGAAGGGAGCAAATGTCAGCCCACTGATCAAGAAGGGAGTGAGAGAGAAAATGAAGACCTGTTGGCCTTCAATCAGGACTGGGGAAAATGCTGGAATCGATAATAAAGGATGGGATCTGATTGGACAGAGTCAGTAGGGATTTGTCAATGGGAAACTGTGTTTGCACAGGTTAACAACAAAATTGATAAAGGGGGAGCTGAAGAATGTAAAAAACTTACATTTTCAGAAGATTTTAAAGAAGGTTTTTGTTCTCCTTATCTCAGGAAGGATATTATTGACAGAGAGTGAGTATGACAAAAATTGCCCAGACTTATTTCCAGGGCAGTGGAACTGTGCAATGAAGAGAGATGAAGGAGACTGGGCTTGTGTTCTGAGATAACGAGGTGTAGAGCTGGATGAACACAGTAGGCCAAGCAGCATCAGAGGAGCAGGAAGGCTGACGTTTCGGGCCT
>NW_025965886.1:3350-3509 GCF_021869965.1 Rhincodon typus | reverse complement strand
TTACAGTACAGCTCTCTGTCATTGTTATAGTACAGCACACTGTCAGTCTTACAGTAAAACACACTGTCAGTGTTACAGTACAAAACAATGTCAGTGTTACAGTACAAAACATTGTCATTGTTACAGTACTGCTCTCTGTCAGTGTTACAGCATGGCACA
>NW_025965886.1:0-3340 GCF_021869965.1 Rhincodon typus | reverse complement strand
TTACAGTACAGCTCTCTGTCATTGTTATAGTACAGCACACTGTCAGTGTTACAGTAAAACACACTGTCAGTGTTACAGTACAGCACATTGTCAGTGTTACAGCACAGCTCTCTGTCAGTCTTACATTACAACACACTGTCATTGTTACAGTACAACACACTGTCAGTGTTACAGCACAGCTCTCTGTCAGTCTTACAGTACAACACCCTGTCAGTGTTACAGTACAGCACACTGTCAGTGTTACAGTACAGCTCTCTGTCAGGGTTACTGTACAACACACTGTCAGTGTTACAGTACAAAACACTGTCAGAGTTGCAGTTCAGAACACTGTCAGTGTTACAGTACAATCCACTGTCAGTTTTACAGCACAGCACACTGTCAGTGTTACAGCACAGCAATCTGTTTGTGTTACAGTATATCACACTGTCAGGATGACAGTACAGCACTCTGTCAGTGTTACAGCACAGCACACTGTCAGTGTTACAGTACAACACATTGTCAGTGTTACAGTACAACACGCTGTCAGTGTAACAGTACAACACACTGTCAGTGTTACAGTACTGCTCTCTGTCAGTGTAATGGTACAACGCACTGTCAGTGTTACAGTACAGCATAGTGTCAGTGTTACAGTACAACACACTGTCAGTGTTACAGTACAGCAGTCTGTCAGTGTTACAGCACAGCACACTGTCAGTGTTACAGTACAATACAAGATCAGTTTTACAGCACTGCTCTCTGTCAGTGTTACAATATAGCATGCTGTCAGTGTTACAGTACAACACACTGTCAGTGTTACAGTACAGTGCACTGTCAGTGTTACAGTACAACACACTGTCAGTGTTACAGTTCAACACACTGTCAGTGTTACAGTACAACACACTGTCAGTGTTACAGTACAGCTCTCTGTCAGTCTTACAGTACAACACACTGTCAGTATTACAGTACAACACACTGTCAGTGTTACAGTACAGCACACTCTCAGTGTTACAGTACAACACACTGTCAGTGTTACAGTACAGCACTGTCAGTGTTACAGTACAACACACTGTCAGTGTTACAGTACAGCGCACTGTCAGTGTTACAGTACAGCATGCTGTCAGTGTTACAGTACATCACTCTGCCTGTGTGACAGCACATCTCTCTGTCAGTGTTACAGTACAACACACTGTCAGTGTTACAGTACAGCACACTGTCAATGTTACAGTACAACACACTGTCAATGTTACGGTCCAGCACACTGCCTGTATTATAGTACAGCACTCTCTCTCAGCATTACAGTACAGCTCTGTGTCAGTATTATGGTACAATTTTGTCATTTAAGAAACATTTAGACAGTTATATGGATGCGATAGTTGTCGAGGGATATGGATCAAATGCAGGCGAATGAGACTGGATTAATTTTGTATACTGGGGGCATGGACAGGTTGGGCTGAAGGGCCTGTTTCCATGCTGCAGAGCTCTACGTCTCTATGACATCAGCCCTGCACTGATCTGATGTGTCAGTGTTAGCTCGCATTGTAGCTGTCTCCCCTGAGGGTAAATGTTCAGGTCCCACTGCACAGGGTAACAGAGAATGCTGATACTGTACTCTAGCAGCCCATTCCAGACACTCACCACTCTCTGTGTGAAACAAATTGCCCCTTTAGACCCTTTTGTATCTCTCGCCCACACCTTAAACCAGTGGGGTTTTCATCTCCCCTCCCATGGGGAAAAGCAGTTGGCTATCTACCGTTTCTATGCCTGTCATGGTTTTATAGATCTCGATAAGCTCACCCTGTCAGTCTGCCACACTCCAGGGAAGAAAAGTCCCTTTTTAGATTAAGCTACAAACTGCATTTCCCAGCTCCTAACTGAGCACAAACACTGGCACTTCCAAAACTGCAACTGACACTGTCTTCCTGTTAGCAGCGATTGTAAAAGTGATTTTGGCCAGTCCCCATGGCTATCTGAAGGAAGCCAGCCTTACAGTCCCTGCTATTCACTGACCTGAAAACTAGCATCTACACATTATAACAACAGAGGCTGGAAACACTGAAAATGTGTTTGATTTTTCATTTTAACACACACATCTGGTATAATTCATTTCAAACTCCACATCATGTGAAGTTATTTACATGTACTCTTTCTCTGTGCTGGCTGCTCCAACTTAAAATATTTTCTTTCTCAATTCATAGTGGTGTGGGAGTCACCAATTAGATCAGCATTTATTGCCATCCCTATTTGCCCTTACATTAGTCATTATATTTTTAACAATGTATTATACATACATTAGTGGTATTGTTTGTTATCCTATGGTGATCCAGGGTGATTTAACAGTCTCTGAATCCCTTGATTCCAAATATAAAATGCTTGGCATTCCAGCAGACATGAAAACAACTTGTTCAAAAGACCTGTTCCATTAATCTTCAACTGATTCTCAAGGTCCTTGATTCATTTTGACAGTTTGCACTGACCCAGGCTGATCTGGCGGGTGATATACCGCTGCCTTTTAGATCCTGGGATCTCATCGTAATCTGGATGTTCAGAACTAAAAGAATAAATCATGTAACTATCTGTCATTGTCCTCCATTGACTTGAAAAGTTTGTTTTGGTTGGCTTTCTATCTTTTTGTTCTGTGTTTGGTCAATGGTCTATCACTAACTACTCTTACCACCAGCTCATTTTCTGACGGCAAAATTAACAGTTTTTTTTTAAAGTTGTGAGTTCCTGTTTAATTACGGGTGTGGAGTTTGACGTTACATGTTGTATGATCTGTCTCAACATCCATGATTGGATAACAGTAGTTGAGTAAAGTCAAAAATCACACGACACCAGGTTATAGTCCAACAGGTTTATTTGAAGACATAACCTTTCGGAGTCTCACTCATTCTTCAGGTGTCAGTGAGAGGTGGATTGGACAATGTTGGACATAACCTGGTGTCGTGTGATTTTTGACCTTGTCCAACCATTCCAACACCAGCGCCAACACATAATAGTTGAGTAGATATAGAATGAGTTACGTTTTTATTAATTTGATTATAACAATTTCAGTTGTAATATCCTATTCGCAGTTTAAAAATTACATATTGCTTCCTGCTTTTTAGGTTAAACTGACAATTCCCTTCTTCCCTATAAGTTTGCCATCAAAGGTGTCCAGTAATATGAAAAAGTCAATGATTAACACAACTTTGATCCTTCCCTGGTCTGGCCTACATTCCAAGCCCTCAACAATGTGGTTGACTCTTAACTGCTCTCTGGGCAATTGGGATGGATAATAAAAGCTGGCTTGGCTAGTGACACCCTCATCCCATAAATGAATAAAAATATTCAGTCACCATCTGTTCAGAGGCTGCCAGGCTTT
>NW_025965885.1:99133-100000 GCF_021869965.1 Rhincodon typus | reverse complement strand
ACTACATTTTCTAATGTACCAAGTGCATCAACTTAAATTTCACAATTTGTCACATGGAGATTTGAACCTTGAAGCTTCTGTTACCTGAACCCAGAAGATCAACGATGTCCCTGATTGTCTCACTCCCTGATCACAGGCCCAACGGGACAGAGTCAGAAATAATACCACACCAGGTTACAGTCCAACAGGTTTATTTGAATAAAAATAAGAATAATAATAACTCCCCTGGACCTTCAGCAGGTTAACCTGACAAAGGAGCAGCGCTCCGAAAGTTTCTGACTTCAAATAAAACTGTTGGACTATAAACTGATGTTGTGTGTCTTCTGATATTGTCCATCCCAGTCCAACACCGGCAGAAATTGCCCGTAGTGTTCAGGGATGTGTAGCTTAGGTGGGTTACTGGGGGATGGGTCTGGGTGTGATCCTCTGTGGGTCGGTGTGGACTTGTTGGGCCGAAGGGCCTGTTTCCACACCCTGTAGGGATTCTATGATTCTATGATCTATGATCTCCACATGAACAAGACAGGACTCTAAGTGACAACACAGTGAGCAAATGAACAAAGCTGTGGCTGGGGAAGCATAGCAATGCTGGGCAGCTGCACATGCGTGCAAGGGGAGCCAAAAAATAATATTAACAACTCCCAATGGGGTTGACTTACATTGCCCTGTCACAATACTGCATTCAAATGTTCAGCAAAGGTTAAGGAACATTGAGGTTAGAACATAGAACATAGAACATTACAGCGCAGTACAGGCCCTTCGGCCCTCGATGTTGCGCCGACCTGTGAAACCAATCTGAAGCCCATCTAACCTAAACTATTCCATTATCATCCATATGTTTATCCAATGACCATTTAAATGCCCTTA
>NW_025965885.1:2549-4133 GCF_021869965.1 Rhincodon typus | reverse complement strand
CAGGGAGTGTGGCAGTGTCTGAAACACTGTACACAGGATGTGTGACAGTATCTGAGACACTGTGCACAGGGATCGTGGCACTGTCTGAGACACTGTCTGGGACTCTGTAAAGAGGGATTGTGACACTGTCTGAGACACAGTACACAGGGAGTGCGGCACCGTCTGAGAAACAGTACACAGGGTGTGTGGCACTGTCTGAGACACTGTACACAGGGAGTGTGGCACTGTCTGAGACACTGTACACAGGATGTGTGACACTGTCTGAGACACTGTCTGAGACACTGTACACAGGGAGTGTGCCACTGTCTGAGACACTGTCTGAGACACTGTACACAGGGAGTGTGCCACTATCTGAGACACAGTACACAGGGATTGTGGCACTTTCTGAGAAATTGTACACAGCGAAAGTGGCACTGTCTGCGACACTGTACACAGGCAGTGTGCCACTGTCTGAGACACTGTACACTGGCAGTGCAGCACTGTCTGAGACACTCTACACAGGGAGTGCGGCACTGTCTGAGACAATGTAGACAGGGAGTGTGGCACTGTGTGAGACACTTTAAACAGGGAGTATGAAACTGTCTGAGGCACTGTCTTAGACACTGTCTGAGACACAGTACACAGGTTGTGTGCCACTGTCTGAGACACAGTACACAGGGAGTGTGGCACTGTCTGAGAAACTGTCTTGGACACTGTCTGAGACAATGTACATAGGATGTGTGCCACTGTCTGAGACACTGTACACAGGGAGTGGGCTCTGTCTGAGACACTGTCTGACATACTGTCTGAGACACTGTACACAGGGAGTGGGCTCTGTCTGAGACACTGTCTGACACACTGTCTGAGACACTGTACACAGGGACTGTGGCACTGTCTGAGCTAGTGTCTTGGACACTATCTGAGACAAAGAAAACAGGGAGTGCAGCACTGTCTGAGACACTGTCTGAGACACTGTACACCGGGAGTGCCGCATCGTCTGAGACACTGTCTGAGCCACTGTCTGAGACACTGTACACCGGGAGTGCGGCACTGTCTTAGACACTGTACACAGGGAGTGCGGCACTGTCTGAGACACTGTACACAGGGAGTGCGGCACTGTCTGAGACACAGTACACTGGGAGTGTGGCTCCGTCTGAGACATTGTCTGACACACTGTCTGAGACACTGTACACAGGACCTGTGGCACTGTCTGAGATACTTCTTAGACACTGTCTGAGACAAAGAAAACAGGGAGTGCGGCACTGTCTGAGCTACTGTCTGAGTCACTGTACACAGGGAGTGCGGCACTGTCTTAGACACTGTACACAGGGAGTGTGGCACTGTCTCAGACACTGTACACAGGGAGTGTGGCACTGTCTGAGACACTACACAGATGGTGTGGCACTGTCTGAGACACAGTACACAGGGAGCGCGGCATTGTCTGAGACACTGTGCACTGGGAATGTGGCACTTCCTGAGAAATTGTACACAGGGAGTACGGCACTGTCTGAGACACTGTGTGAGACCCTGTACACCGGGAGTGCCGCACTGTCTGAGCCACTGTACACCGGGATTGCCGCACTGTCTGAGACACTGTCTGAGCCA
>NW_025965885.1:0-2539 GCF_021869965.1 Rhincodon typus | reverse complement strand
CACTGTCTGAGGCACTGTACACAGGGAGTGCGGCACTGTCTGAGACAGTGTCTGAGGCATTGTCTGAAACACTATCTTGTGTATGAAGCATTAATGATGCCTCCCCCACTGCTCCTGCTCCCTCATATAGACGTATAGGATCAACGACATCTTCGAAAGACAAGAGCAAAGTGGCCGCAGTCTAAGGATATGGGCTAGGACTGCAATGAGGAGATATTTCTTCACCCAGAGGTTGGGAGCCTGTGGAAGTCCCTGACATAGAAAGCTGTGGAAGCCAAAACATTAAAAGTTTGCAAGAAAGAGTTAGATACATTTCTGATGGCTAAAGGTTTCAAAGGGTAAGGGGAGAAAGTGGGAACAGGGGCTTCAGTCGGATGATCAGCCATGATCATATTGAATGGTGGAACAGGCTCGAAGGGTCGAATGGCCTTCTCCTGCTGCTATTTTCCATGTTTCTGTGTTGATGGGGCATTTTTCCATGAGGCCATGGGTCAATGTCTACCCTCATCAGCATCAGTAACAGAAAACCTGGACATTATCTTATTGCAAGTCGGACTCAAAATAATTTTGTGTCCAGAAGAGAGGAGACAGAGTGACCATTTCGGATCTGATTTTACTCTTTCTCACTCACAGATGTTGCCAGATCCCTGCTGAGTTTTTCCAGCACTTTCTATATTTTTATTTCAATTGGTGGACATGGAACTGTAGTTAGGAATGGTGACTGGGAACAATGACTGACTCTTCTAAGGACATATGTGGTGCCCTCATGTTCTTTGGGGAAGGGAAATCTGCCATCTGCACTCAGGGTTGGCCAACACGTGACTCCAAACCCACTGCCACACAGCCGAATTTTAAGTGCCCTCTGAAATAGTCCAATTAGCCACTCAGTTCAGGGGCAATTAGGGATGGGCAACAAGTACTGGACTGTGCTAGTGTCACATTAACATGAAGCACATGAGATCATTTTCTGACCTGGAATGGGGGGATCCCGGTTTTCATGAGGCAACTTATTCCATGGCATGATGGCTCAGTGGTTAGCACTGCTGCCTCACAGCACCAGGGACCTAGGTTCAATTCCAGCCTTGGGTATCTGTCTGTCTGGAGTTCGCATGTTGTCCCTGTGTCTGCATGTGTTTTCTCCCACAGTCCAAAATGTGTAGGTTGGGGTGAATTGGCTGTGCTAAATTGCCTATAGTGTTCAGGGATGTGTAGATTGGATGGGTTAGCCAATGCTAAATGCAGGGTCACAGGAATTGGGTGCAATGCTATTCAAAAGAACTGAATGGCCTACTCCCACACTGTAGGGATTCTATGATTTCTTGGCCACATGCAATGTAAGGAATAAAGGAATGTTTTTTGGTGTGTGTGGCTGTGCTGTATTTGAAAGCAGTGGAGTGATGCAGTAAATGTTTAAAAACAGCACTTCAGCAGTGGCACTGAAACCAGTTGATAATCCCAAAGCCGCAGCTACCCTTGTGAGTTCTCGGAGCCAAAACATCTGACTAGGCTGGTGCCAGGAGAGGGATTAAACTGGGAATAATTACAGTCTCAGAACAAAGGAAGAAATGACAGAGGGGCCTGACACAATCTGCTGTGTTTGTCCTGTTAGCAATCTATTCGGTTTGCCTGGTGCAATGCACCATGAGGAATTTTGCAAACAGTCTTTGTGGTGTGTTTTGTTTTCTCTCTGGTGAATTGAATTTTAAGCTGGGTTTAGTTTTCCTGATTTCGGGCCACAGCACTTCCTGGTCCGGTTGCTACTGGAGTCACATGACAGAGTTTACAGCACCATCCTGTAACCATGGGTTGGCAAAGGTTCCTCCTGTTACTTTAACCCATTAGATCCCACTGGAAATGGTGAGGCTTCATTTTGCAATATCCCTCACTTCCAGCTGGAGACCCAGGCACTGACATGTCTGAAGCACATTATTCCACCTGATCACACTCTCCCAACACCCAATTCCCATCAGCCACACCCACCTCCCTCCCATTCCCAAACTCCCCCAGCACCCCGGCCCATTAGACCGTAAGGTGTAGGAGCAGAGTTAGACCATTCAGTCCGCCGAATTTCCTCCATCATTCGATTATGGTCAGAGGTTACCTCAGACCGGAAACATTAGTTAAAACAGCAAACACATCAAGCTCTGCAGGAAGTGCAAAGACCTGGGACCTGAGTATTTTGTTTAGGAATGACAGACCAAAGGGGAAAGGTGGTGGAGTTGATTGGTTGATCCATTGATTGATTTTATTGTCATGTATACTGAAATGCAGTGAAATACTTTGTTTATGAGCAGTACGGGCAGATCATAGTGAGCAAAGGATGCACAGATCAAAAAGACATAGACAGAGGCTTCCAGGTTACATTGCACAGGGCGTGCACAAGGTGAGATCAACATTAGCAAGTTCAGCGTTACTTGAGGCTAGCGAGTCCATTCAACAGTCTGATAATGGCCGGGGAGAAGCTGTTCCTGAACCTGCTGGTGCGTGTGTTCAGGCTCTGCCTGATGGAAGAGGCTGTAGGAGATCATTACCGGGGTGG
>NW_025965884.1:98225-100000 GCF_021869965.1 Rhincodon typus | reverse complement strand
CTCTATAGCAATGCAAATTCTTTAGTTTTTGAGGGTGTTGGCTTGCTCACCGAGCTGGCTGGTACCATACAGACATTTCGTCACCATGCTTGGTAACACCATCAGTGCTGCCGCCAATGAAGCGATGTTGTTCTCCTCCGCTTAATATTTATAAAATCTGGTCTTCAAGTGTCTTGTGTCATTTTTGGTTCTTTTTTTGCAAGGGCTTGCATATGGGGTCAAATTCCACATGTTTACTGATTACATTATGGGTGGAGAACCGAGCCTCTAGGAACATGTCTATGGTTGGCTTGGGCTAGGACAGTCACATCGTCCCAGTTAAGTTGATGGCCTTCGCTGTCCGAGTGCACTGAAATGAGGGAAAGTTTGTCATGTTGTTTTGCTGCTAGCTGGTGTTGGTGTTTCCTGATGGCTACTTTCCTTCCCATCTGGCCAATGCAATGTTTTTGGCAGTCCTTGCATGGTATTTTGTACACTAATCTGGTCCTGCACATCGTGGGTATAGGGTCTTTGGTCCTTGTAAGTGTTTGTCATAGTGTAGCTGCAGGTCTGTGTGCTATCCTGATTCCTAATGGTCGTAGGGGTCTCATTGTCAGTTCCAATATGTTCTTGACATACGGTAGTATGGCCAGTGTATTAGGGCATATTGTGTCTTCTTGGCGTTGTCTATCTAATAGGCACCTGCGGATGAAGTTGGTGGGGTATCCTTTGATAGCGAAGTCCTTGTACAGGTGCTCTTCCTCCTTCTTGTGAAGTTCGGGCGTGTTGTAGTGTGTCCTGGCCCATTTGAATAGTGTCCTAACACAGCTTTGTTTGTGCACAGTCGGGTGATTCCTGTGGAAGTTGAGGATTTGGTCAGAGTGGGTCACCTTCCCATATACTGTGTGGTCTGGAATTCCCTGTTGGTCATTCGTTCCGCCCTGACGTCCAGGAACGGAAGTTGATTGTTGTTTTCCTCTTCTCTTGTGAATTTGATCCTGGCGTAAACACTGTTGATGGGATGGTGTGTCTCTTCTAACTTAGTTTGTTTAATGGTGACAAATGTGTCGTCCACGTATCTGATCCACAGTTTGGGCTGTATGCGGGAGAAGGTCATGCGTTCCAGTCTTTGCATGACTGCTTCTGCAATAAGTCCTGAGATGGGTGACTCCATCATTGTGCCATTAATCTGTTTTATATACTTAACCGTTTAAGGTGAAGTGCATGGTGAGGCACAGGTCCAGTAGTCTGAGTATGTTGTTCTTGCTGATGGAACTGTCGGTCGGCGTTCCTGTTTCCTCTAGTAATGTGTTTCTTTGGCTAGTTGGATGTCAATGGATGTGAATAATGCTGCAACATCAAAGGATACCATGGTTGATTTTGATGTTCTTGAGGGTATTGAGGAATTCCTGGGTTGAGTGGATGGAGGGGGATGATCTGTCGAACAGGTGTTTCAGTCTCTGTTGTAGGCCCTTGGCCAGTTTGTGTGCCCAGTAGGGAAACAATGGGTCTGAGGGGGTGTCTGGTTTGTGTATTTTGGAGAGTCCGTAGAAGTGGGGGGGTGTTCGAGCCTTCTGGCTTCATTTTTGTGAAGTCTGTCTTGGTTATTTGTCCTGCATTCTTTAGTCTCTCCAGTGTCTGGTTGATCCTATTTCCTAGCTGTGGTGTGAGTCTATCTCCACCTGTTGGTAAGTGTCTGTATCTGCAAGCAGTGCCTGGCCTTTTTCAATGTGTATCAGAGAGAGTAGGAACTGCAGATGCTGGAGAATCTGAGATAACAAGGTGCAGGGCTGGAT
>NW_025965884.1:0-3225 GCF_021869965.1 Rhincodon typus | reverse complement strand
CCAGTGAGAGCCCAGTGTATAATCCCCATCACTGTGCAGTCCCAGTGAGAGAGCCCAGTGTATAATCCCCATCACTGTGCAGTCCCAGTGAGAGAGCCCAGTGTACAATCCCCATCACTGTCCCGTCCCAGTGAGAGAGCCCAGTGTATAATCCCCATCACTGTCCAGTCCCAGTGAGAGCCCAGTGTATAATCCCCATCACTGTGCAGTCCCAGTGACAGCTCAGTGTATAATCCCCATCACTGTGCAGTCCCAGTGAGAGAGCCGTGTACAATCCCCATCACTGTGCAGTCCCAGTGACAGCCCAGTGTATAATCCCCATCACTGTGCAGTCCCAGTGAGAGAGCCCAGTGTATAATCCCCATCACTGTGCAGTCCCAGTGAGAGAGCCCAGGGACCACAGTCTGACAATTTAATTCCAGCCCTGCTTTGTACTGTTGTATGCCTCTCTGGAATTACATAATAGTGAGCTGCTTGAGTCTGTCGACATTAAACCTGTTGCCATGGTGATGGAATTGGGTAGGTGGCAGTGACGGCGCACCATTTCGACTATGCTCGAAGCTGACAGTTTGAGCAGGGCAATGAATCACTCTGCACGCCTTCCTCTGCAATGTACAATGTTCACTGGTCTTACCTCAGGCTGTGCTGCCAACAGACTGTATCATTGACTTCTGTACCTTTGGCTGGAAGGGGAACAGCTGAGTTAATTCCCTGAGTTTATTGAACCCTGCCCTGCCGCACAATTTAACACAAAAGGGCCCTGAATAAATGAGAGGGGAACAGAAGGGAAATAGGCTAGGGACAAGGTCTGCACAGGTCACTTTCTGAGCCATAAGTCAGGGAGTGTTAACACTGTGGACTTACACTTCCCTCCCAGCTAGCAGGAGGAAAAGAATGTGTCAATTAAGTGAAAAGTACTGAGAATAGGCTCCTGGCAGGGGGAGAGAAAGTCAATCTCTGATTTGATATTACCTGGTGATTCGCAAATCCTCATGTTTTTTTTTCATTTTCAGACCTTCAGCACAGATTCCTAAAGGGCCAGTCAATAACTGTTGGCTGTGTAGAGCTCAAACATTGCTAAAAGGGAGTGAGAAGTCAGAATTTCTCACCTTGCTCTCCCAGGGACCAAACACAATGAGCTGACTTCAAATTAAACACACCAGTTTCTACAGCATGAGCGAAGGGTGCTGATTTGGGTGGATCATTGTTGGCATTGACATGCAGCAAGAACAAACAACTCCCATGCCAGTCTGATGCCAGTTACCTTGGTCATTCATCCCAATGACTGGCACATAGGCTCAAGGAACACACCCAGCAAACTCAGTGTTCAGAGTATGCAACATGCCAACCAAACTTTTCAACTAGAGATAGTAGAAACTGCAGATGCTGGAGAATCTGCGATAACAAGGTGTAGAGCTGGATGAACACAGCAGGCCAAGCAGCATCATAGGAGCAGGAAGGCTGACGTTTCGGGCCTAGACCCTTCATCAGAAACTTTTCAATTCGTCTTTTTATTTCTTCATGGGATGTGGGTGTCACAGGCTGGTCCAGCATTTATTGTCCATCCCTAGTTGCCCTTGAGAAGGTGGTGGTGAGCTGCCCTCTTGAACTGCTACAGTCCCATGTGCTGTAGGTTGAACCACAATGCCATTAGGGAGGGAATTCCAGGATCTTTGACCCAGCGACAGTGAAGGAATGGCGATATATTTCCAAGTCAGGATGGTGAGTGGCTCGGAGGGGAACTTGCAGGGGCTGGTGTTCCCATGTATCTGCTGCCCTTGTCCTTCTAGATGTAAGTGTCTGTGGGTTTAGAAGGTGCTGTTTAAGGACCCTTATAGTACTTCTTGTGGATTGTACGCACTGCTGGTACTGAGCGTCAGTGGTGGAGGGAATGGATACTTGTGGATGTAGTGCCAATCAAGTGGCTGCTTTGTCCTGGATGGTGTCAGTCTTCTTGAGTGTTGTTGGGGCTGCACCCATTCAGGCAAGTGGGGAGTATTCCATCACACTCCTGCCTTGTGCCTTGTAGATGGTGGACAGGCTTTGGGGGAGTCAGGAGGTGAGTTACTCGCTACAAGATTCCTAGTCTCTGACCTGCTCTTCTAGCCACTGTGTTAATGTGGCAAGTCCAGTTGAGTTTCTGGTCAATGGTAACCCCCAGGATGTTGATAGTGGGAGATACAGTGATGGTAACACCGTTGAATGTCAAGGGGCAGTGGTTAGAGCGTCTCTTATTGGTGATGGCCATAGCCTGGCATTGTGGCACAAATGTCACTTGTCAGCCCAAGCCTGGATATTGTCCAGATCTTGTTGCATTTGAACACGGACTGCTTCAGTGTATGAGGAGTTGCGAATGGTGCTGAACATTGTGCAATCATCGGCGAACATCCCCACTTCTGACCTTCTGATGGAGGGAAGGTCATTGATGAAGCAGCTGAAGATGGTTGGGCCAAGGACACTACCCTGAGGAACTCCTGCAGAGATGTCCTGGAGCTGAGATGACTGACCTCCAACAAAGATGACCATCTTCCTTAGGTATCACTCCAACCCGTGGAAAGTTTGCCCCCCAATACCCATTGATTCCAGCTCAGACAGGGCTCCTTGATGCCACACCCAGTTGAATGAGGCCTTGATATCAAGGGCTGTCAGTCTCACCACACCTCTGGAATTCAGCTCTTTTGTCCATGTTTGAACCAAGGCTGTAATGAGGTCAGGAGCTGAGTGGCAAGTTCTGGAGCACAAATCTTCAGTACTATTGCTGGAATGTTGTCAGGGCCCATAGCCTTTGCATAATCCAGTGCCTTCAGCCATTTCTTGATATCACGTGGAGTGAATCGAATTGGCTGAAGACTGGGCCCTGTAATGGACCTACTGGTACAACAACAACAGTTAAAAGGCATCTGGATAGGTATACAAATAGGAAGGGTTTACAGGGATATGGGCCAAATGCTGACAAATGGGACTATTTGTACAGGATATCTGGTCGGCATGGACGAGTTGGACCAGAGGGTCTGTTTCTGTACTGTACATCTCTATGACTCTATGTGTGCCTGTGAATTAGGTGTGAGTGTAAGATTATCAGTTGAGCTTACAGCGTTAGACATTGGAGCTTGCTAGAAGCTATATTTATGTACACACCAGGCCCTATCTCATGTGGGCAAAAATGTACATACATTACACCTTTTTCATGACCGCCAATCTCTGCTACATTCCTATGGCTATACC
>NW_025965883.1:98171-100000 GCF_021869965.1 Rhincodon typus | reverse complement strand
GCGTGCAGTACAGACAGATCATACCATACAAAGATCATAAGGCGATTGAACAGAGCGAGGAATACAACGTTACGGCTGCAAAGAAGGTGCACAAAAAGCAAGATCGACATTGGATTTGAAATTCGAGAGGTCTGCTCAGAAGTCTAATAACAGCAGGGGAAAAACATTGCTCTTGAACTGGTTGGCACGAGTATTTAACCTTTTTGTATCTCCTGCCTGATGGAAGTAGTAGTAGGAAGAGATTATAACCAGTATTAAGTTGCCTTTGATGATGTTGGCTGCCTTTCTAAGGCAGTGAGAAGTGTAGATGGCGTCCATGGATGGACGATTGGCTTGCATGATGGTCTGGGCTGCGTTCACAACTCTCTGTAGTTTCATATGGTTCTGGGCAAAACAGTTGCTGTACCAAGCCGTGATGCATCCAGACAGAATCCTTTCTATAATGTATCTAAAGAAGTTGGTGAGAGTCCTTATGGACATGCCGAATAGGCTAAAGGTCTTAATGAAGATTAGTGTGAATGGCCCACCAGGACTGTGGGAGGACCAAGGCCCATGATCTCAGCCAGATGTCAAATGAGAGGCATAGATAGAGTGGATAGTCAGAGACTTTTTCCCAGGGCAGAAATGACTAATACGAGGGGGCATAATTTTAAAGTGATTGGAGGAAGGTATAGGGGAGATGTCAGAGGTAGGTTCTTCACACAGAGAGTGGTGGGCGTGTGGAATGCGCTGCCCGCAGTGGTAGTGGAGTCAGATACTTCACAGACTTTTAAGCGACTCTTGGATAGGCACATGGAGGATAGTAAAATGTAGGGTATGCAGAGTAGTTTGATTGTAGTAGGATAATAGGTCGGCACAACATTGTGGGCCGAAAGGCCTGTACTGTGCTGTACTGTTCTATGTTCTATGTATGTTTTGTCTTCAGGGGAGAAGACCTTTTCAGGGATAGTGAGACAGGACAGGGGAAGAATAGTTTAAAAAAAAATGTTGTTTTTAAATATTCGCAGGTTCTAAGAATCATCTTCTGGTATGGGAAGTCCCACTATGGGAGTAGCAGATAGCACCAATTTTGCATGCATGGTGTCCTCCCATGCTGTCTCACTGAGGAAAGAATAGGAGAGGTAGGGGTACTGCTGAAACTCAACGACTGATTTCAGGAAGTTGAGTTCCACAGACTACAATTTCACGCCAAATTTTCACAGAGAGAAAAAAGCATGTTCTACCTCATCACCACCATCTCTTCAAAGGCAGTTAGAGATGTGCAATAGATACTGTCCTAAACAGTACTGCTCACATCCAATTAATTAAGTAAATCATGGTGTTAGTTGTAGCGCAAAAGGAGGCCCATTTGGACCATCATGTCTGTGCTTACTCTTTGCAGAAATAATATACTGGTAGCCATTCCCTGTCTTTTGCCTACAGCCTGCAGACTGTAAGAGACCCATATCATAGCAAGCCCTGTTAATGAAAGCCAACATTTCTACTCCCGTTTGTTATAAACAAAAAAGAATTTAAGTTTTTTTTAAATGATACAAAACAGAACACTGCCGGCCTTGAACCAGATCCGAAATATTCTCTAAACAAGGAGGCTATTTTTCTTTTGGAGAAGCCTGTGTTTACTTCCTTCATTCTCATGCGACTGTGGCGGAGGGGCCCGTGTTTCCATCAATACTTCCACTGCCGTGTCTGAGTGTGAGTGAGAGTGAGAGTGAGAGTGAGAGTGAGAGTGAGAGTGAGAGTGAGAGTGAGAGTGAGAGTGAGAGTGAGAGAGAGAGAGTGTGCGTGAGTGAGAGAGAGAGAGTGTGCGTGAGTGAGAGAGAGAGAGTGTG
>NW_025965883.1:0-3171 GCF_021869965.1 Rhincodon typus | reverse complement strand
AGAGAGAGAGAGAGAGAGAGACACACACACACAAACACCACGAGAGAGAGGGGAAGAGAAATGAACAGACCCAAGGGCTTTACTCAGCAGTGTAACTAAACAGCCCCGGTCACAAATCATTCGTATTCCGAAGGGTGCGACATGTTTCTGTACAGGATACACATTGGCTTTCTTTCCTGTCACATCAGCATCAACAATACTGACCCATCGTTCATTCTTAAATGCTGAGTATTCCAACAGACAACGTGTGGAAAGAAAAGGACACTGAACCAGTCACTGGCTCTCACTGGCTGTAGAATAAACACAATTGGAACTTTGTACAGTATTTGTTTGGGTGCCCTCCGCAATTGGAATTCATTGTCTGCCGTAGGGATTCGAATGAGGTTCAATTACACGGCCGTGTTGATAAATCTGAGCTCTTCAGCATTACTCTCCAGGCAGGGCAATTTTCTCAAGGTGATTTTTCTGACGCCCATTGGAAGGAGATTTGACCAAGACTCAACAGCGAACAGACCTCTTAATGGGAACAATGTCGAGATAAGGAAAAAGATTGCGATATCCCAATCAATATAAAACATCAAAAGAATCTCAGAACCGTGACACTGGAGAGGAGGTCATTGGGCCCATCATGCCCATGCTAGCCCTATGTGAAGTTTAATTTCGTGCCTATATTCAGCCTTCTCCTTATAACCCTGCATGCGCTTTCTATTTAATCATCTCATGGCCTCTTGAATGCCTCAATTAGATCTGCATCCACTAACCGCACATTAGGGCACTACATCCCAGATCCTAATTACTCGCTGTGTTAAACAGAATCGAGTGTTCACTAAAGCCTGGGTGAATGATGTTTTTAAATAAACATTATTAACAGAAAAATGTTAACTCCGCTGGACAGAAAGTTTTCCTATTGTCACTTCACGCTGCAGCAAGGCCCTGATTTTTCACTCACTGGTGGCTTGTTGTGTATACGTGTGCAGTGACGATGGAGGCATTAATGCTAGGTCCCAAAACGCAGAAAGGTGCATCTTTCAGCTGGATTCAAATCAGTGAATAGCAGCAGTATCCCGAGCTGGTTTTATCCTCCCCCTTCACCTACTCACCCAAAAAGGCAAACAGGAAGGCGAGTTCCCCTCCAAATAGCCAATCCAAATCAACAAACATGAAATGGCGAGGTCAAGGTTAGATCTCCTGGCAACGGTGGCATTTTGTTTTTAACTCACTCGTGGCACTTGGGCACCACTGGCTGGGTCAGAATTTCTTGCCCGTCCCTAGCTGCCCCCTCGAGAAGGTGGTGGTGAGCTACCTTCTTGAACCGCTGCATTCCTCCTGCTGTGGGTTGACCCACAATGCCATTAGGGAGGGAATTTCAGGGTTTTGACCCAGCGACAGCAAAAGGAAGGGTGATATATTTCCAAGTCAGGATGGTGAGTGGCTTTGGAAGGGAACGTGAAGGAGGTGGTGTTCTCATGTATCTGCTGCCCTTGTCCTTCTCGGTGGCAGCGGTCGTGGGTTTGGAAGGTGCTGTCTGAGGATCTTCGGTGAATTTCTGCAGTGCGTTTTGTAGATGGTACACACTGCTGCTACTGAGCCACAGCAATGTAGTTGACTCGTAAACACCCTCTGGGCAACTAGGAATCGGCAATAAATGCTGGTTTGGTCTGCAGTGCCCACATTTCTTTTTAAATAAATTTTTAAAAAACTAAGCTGGAGGGAAGTGTTAACACAACATTGGAACAAAAATGGCCGAATGGGAGGGGCTGAATACTTTCTCTGTTGCTTTTAAATTCATGTATTCCTCCTTTAAAGAAGCTCGCAAGAGGAGCACACATGTACAAATTCACCCACCCCACTGATAACAGTCACAAAATAAGAGATAGAGCACGTCACCTCAGCCCCGCACAGACAAAATGAAGCTACGAAACCTCAGCTCAGTAACTCGTATCTCTGTTGCTGTGACGGTACCTTTAATATGATGTCTGGAACGCCCATTTCGCGGTGTCACTTTGGGGTCTCGAGGGCTTGCGTAGTTCTCAAAATGCCGTCACAGGGTGGTAACCTCTGACAAACATCATGCAGCAAAAGGTTCACTAAATTGTAGCTATCATAAACAAGCGTAGCACCAAGCTCAGCAGGTTACAGGCCACAGGCCTGTTCCGGTGTCCACTTGGGAGCTTGCTGTGTACAAAACAGCAGCCGTTTTTCTTACAATAATGATTTGTGTCCATTGGAAGTGGGCTTTATTAGCTGAGCCAGCAGTTATTATGTATCCCTAACTGGCTTTCAGGTGAGAGTGTAGATGAGGGTAGTCAACCACATTGATTTGGATCTGGGAGTTGCCTGGAGGCCAAACCAGGTATGGAAGGCAAATTTCCTTCCATTCTTGAACCAGATGGGCTTTTAAAACAAAATTAATTGTCATCACCATTACCACAGCCTTTTACTCCAGATTTGTATTGAAATTGGCACTGAAATCTCACCATCTGCCACGGAGAGGTTAAAACCCATGCCTGCAGAACATCGGTCTGGGACTCTGGCTTACGCTCCTGTGATACTGCCACCAAACTACCACCTTCACTGACCAGAGAATGAAATGCTGCTTCACTTGTAAAAACACATGGGGACACCTCTACGTTGTGCAAGGTTGTGTATCAAGGCAAGTCGTTCGTATGAAATTCAGCTCTGCTCAGTGGTAGCTATCTCACGCCCCAGTGCAAAAGGTTTGGATTCGTGACGACAGGGTTCTGGAAACTGACACGCTCTAGGTTCATACTCACAACAGAATTAGAGGAGATTTATTGCCTCTTAAAATGCAATAGCGACTGCAGCGGAATTCATTTCATCCGCAAGGCTGACAACCAATAAACAGTGAGTGGTTTCAGATGATTGAGCTTGATTTCCAAAAGGATTAGTGGCAATTAATGGAAGAGCATTTGGAGGAACCATTATCAGCTGATGCCCCATCACCCAGCTCCTTCTGGGGGTAAGGATTGTTAATTTATGCTTCTGTAGCGCGACCTTTGTATTATTACTTCTGAACATTGCTGTCCCTAATGGGAGTTATCAAGGACAAGTCAAAGCCTGGGACGCAGAGGTGGGATTTTTTCCTTGACAGTTATTAAATTCTTCCAGGGAGGGTTCCTATGTTGCTCTAACGCGCTTGTTCCTCTGTGT
>NW_025965882.1:97198-100000 GCF_021869965.1 Rhincodon typus | reverse complement strand
GACTCAATTATTGTGTCAGCCACTACTCAGTTGGTAACACTTCATCCTCTGCCAATCCTACTTTGGGGCTTCTGCATAAAAATTAAAGGTGACACTCCAGTGTAATACCAGGGGAAGCTTATTCTCAGAAGTGCTATCCTTTAGTGAGAGTTTTTTAAAAATCTTGCCTACCAGAGTAGTATAACAGATCCCATGGCACCATTCAGGAACAGCAGAGAAGATATCCTTGCCAATATTTATTATCAAAACAGTCCTACAAAATACATTATCTGGTTTTATCAAACTGTTCTTTGTGGAGGTCTGTGGTATGCAAATTGACTGCCTTGTCTCCTGTACTTACTTCAATTGTTGGCAAAGTGTTTTAACACTTCATGTAATCATGAAAGGTGCTATATAAATGCAAGTCAGAATCACAGAATTGACAGAAGGAGGCCACTCTGCCCGCTGTGTCTTCACCAACTTTCTGGCTGAACATAATGACTCAATGTCATTCTCCTGCCTTTTCCCCATAAGCTAAATATTGCTTCTATTTAGCATGATATGATTATTTAAATAGAAGCCTGCCCCCTCTGGAGATTTGGTGGAGACAGATTCAATTGGGGAATTCAAGACAAATAATCATATCATGCTGTCTTGAATTCCCCAAATGAATCTGTCTCCACCACATCTCCCGAGGGGGCAGGCTTGGCAACGACTTGTGAGAAAAGATTCTTAGAGCATATTTGTTTCTGTTGCAAGTTGTCTTACATTGATGCCCTCTCATCCTCGATTGTTTTATGAGCAGAAACAGTCTCTCCCGATCCAACCTTTCTATTTTGAAAAGCTATATCAGATCTCTTAGCCGTCACCTCTCTAAGGAAAACAGTCCCAACTTCTCTAATGGATCGTCATAACTGAAGTTTCTCATCGCTGGAATGGTTCTTAGAAACCTTTGCTGCACTCTCTTTATTATATTCATATCAAGTGCGGTGCTCATAGCTTTACACAGTCCTTCACTTGAAACCCAATTAGTGTCTCACTGAAATTCAGCAAAACCTCCTCGATCCTGTACCACATACTTGTGTTTATAAATCTGTACAAATTGTACGCTTCAGTAACTGCTCACTCAATCTAAACTTGCAGCTTGAGTGATTTATGCACATATACACCCAGATGTCTCTGCTCCTGCATATCCTTTACAGAGTTATAGAGCAGGGGCCCAAATAGAGACTGGCAGAGAGTAAGAACAGGTAACCCGAGTGGCAGAGAAGAAACCCAGCGTCACCAGATAAAAGATCCTGGTTTACAAAATAGAGAACCTGAGCAGAGATCCAGAATGACACGATACAGGTTCAGAGTGATAGGATTGATAACGAGAGTGACAGAATAGAGACCGAGAGAGACACGATAGAGACCCAGAGTGACAGGACAGAGACCGAAAGTGACAGGATAGAGACCCAGAGTGACCGGATAGAAACCGAGAGTGACAGGATAGAGACCGAGAGTGACAGGATAGAGACCGAGATTGACAGGATAGAGACCCAGAGTGACAGGATACAGACCCAGAGTGACAAGATAGAGACCGAGAGCGACAGGATCAGGACCCACAGTGACAAATAGAGACCAAGAGTGACAGGATAGAGACCCAGAGTGACAGGATAGAGATCTAGAGAGACAGAATAGAGAGCGAGAGTGACAGGGTAGAGACCGAGAGTGACAGGGTAGAGACCGAGAGTGACAGGATAGAGACCCAGAGTGACAGGATAGAGATCGAGAGTGACAGGATAGAGACCAAGCATGTGAAAGGATAGAGACCCAGAGTGACAGCACAGAGACCCAGAGTGACAGGATAGAGACCGAGAGCGACACGATAGAGACCCAGAACGAGAGGATAGAGACCGAGAGCAATAGGACAGAGACCGAGATTGACAGGATAGAGACCGAGAGTGACAGGATAGAGACCGAGCGTGACAGCATAGAGATTAAGAGTGTCAGGATAGAGACCCAGAGTGACAGAATAGTGACCCAGAGCGTGACAGGATACAGATCGAGAGTGACAGGATAGACACCGAGAGTGACAGGACAGAGACCCAGAGTGACAGGCTAGACACCCAGAGTGACATGAACGAAACTGACAGCAACAGGATAGAGACGGAGAGAGACTGAAAGTGACAGGATAAAGACCCAAAGCGACAGGATTGACAGCGAGAGGGACAGGACAGAGACCGAGAGTGACAGGATAGAGACCCAGAGCGACAGGATAGAGACACAGAATGACAGGCTGGAGACCCAGAGTGACAGGATAGAGACCGAGAGTGACAGGATACAGACCCAGAGTGACAGGATACAGACCCAGAGTGACAGGATAGAGACGCAGAGTGACAGAATAGAAACCCAGAGCGACAGGATGGAAACCCAGAGCGACAGGATAGAGACCGAGAGCGACAGGATAGAGACGGAGAGTGAAAGGACAGAGACCGAGAGTGAAAGGACAGAGACCGAGCGTGACAGAATAGAGACTAAGAATATCAGGATAGAGACCCTGAGCGTGACAGGATAGAGACCCTGAGCGTGACAGGATACAGACCCAGAGTGAAAGGATAGAGACCGAGCGTGACAGCATAGAGATTAAGAGTGTCAGGATAGAGACCCAGAGTGACAGGATAGAGATCGAGAGAGACAGAATAGAGAGCGAGAGTGACAGGGTAGAGACCGAGAGTGACAGGGTAGAGACCGAGTGACAGGATAGAGACCCAGAGTGACAGGATAGAGATCGAGAGTGACAGGATAGAGACCAAGCATGTGAAAGGATAGAGACCCAGA
>NW_025965882.1:0-2198 GCF_021869965.1 Rhincodon typus | reverse complement strand
AGTGACAGGATAGAGACCGAGGGTGACAGGATAGAGACCTCGGGTGACAGGATAGAGACCCAGAGCGACAGGATAGAGACCCAGAGCGACAGGATAGAGACCAAGAGTGACAGCATAGAGACCCAGAGCGACAGGATAGAGACTGAGCGGGAAAGGATAGAGACCCAGAGTGACAGGATAGAGACCGAGAGTGACAGGATAGAGATAAAGAGTGACAGGATGGAGACCCAGAGTGACAGGATAGAGGCCCAGAGTGACAGGATAGAGACCCAGAGCGACAGGATAGAGACCCAGAGCGACAGGATACAGACTGGGAGTGACAGGATAGAGACCCAGAGCGACAGGATAGAGACCAAGAGTGACAGGATAGAGACCCAGAGCGACAGGATAGAGACTGAGCGGGAAAGGATAGAGACCCAGAGTGACAGGATAGTGACTGAGAGTGACAGGATAGAGACCGAGAGTGACAGGATAGAGATAAAGAGTGACAGGATGGAGACCCAGACTGACAGGATAGAGACCCAGAGGGACAGGATGGAGACCGAGAATGACAGGATAGAGACCCAGAGTGACAGGATAGAGACCCAGAGTGACAGGATAGAAACCGAGAGTGACAGGATTGAGACCTAGAATGACAGGATAGAGACTGAGAATGACAGGATAGAGATGCAGAGTGACAGGGTAGTGACCCAGAGTGACGGGATAGAGATCGAGTGTGACAGAATATAGATGCAGAGCGACGGGATAGAGACCCAGAGCGACAGGATAGAGACCGTGAGTGACAGGATAGAGACCCACAGTGAAGGACCGAGACCCAGAGTGACAGGATAGAGACCGATAGTGACAGGATAGAGACCGAGGGTGACAGGATAGAGACCTCGGGTGACAGGATAGAGACCCAGAGCGACAGGATAGAGACCCAGAGTGACACGATAGAGACCGAGAGTGACAGGACAGAGACCCAGAGCGACAGGATAGAGATCCAGAGCGACAGGCTGGAGACTGAGAGTGACAGGATAGAGACGGAGTGTGACAGGATAGAGACCCAGAGCGACAAGATTCAGCACAATATTGGGGAGTAAATGGGAATTCTTGAACTCCAACCAAACTCCTGACTAAAATATGGAATTCAACTCGACCTCCACAGGCCTCACTTACCTTTCCCACTAGCTTTCCTTTCTTGTTCATGCAGAGGTAATGGTCTGTTTCCTTCCCCTTGATCCTGACTTGGCTTCCAAATGTGTCTGTTTCCACTAAGAGCTGGGCTTGGAAAGTAAGAAGATAGAAACATTAAGATGGCTGAAGGTTCTCATCACATTAATAAGCCTGCAGCTACAGGGACACAAATCACCAACAGCAGACTGACCAATAAAAATACATACAAATGTCAGAGGTAAAACATCAAATATTCCAGGCCACCCTGAAATCAGAGAAAGAGTAAATCTCTATCCACACCCTCCCCATCAATGTGGGAAAATGTGAGGTTATGTGCAGGAAGAAGAATGCTGAATATTATTTAAATGGAGAAAGGCTACAGAAACCTGCAGTACAGAGCGATTTGGGCATACCTCATGCTTGAATCACCAAAAGCTGGTTACCAAGTTCAGCAGGTAATAGGGAGGGCAAATGGAATGTTGGCTTTTATTTCAAGTGTATTGGAGTATAAAAATAGAAAGGTTTTGCTAAAACAACTCAAGACAGTAGTCAGATCACAGCTGGAATACTGTGGACAGTTTTGAGCCCTTTCTCTAAGGAACGATGTACAGGCATTAGAGGCAATCCAGAGAAGGTTCATTCAGCTGATCCCAGGTGTGAGGGTTTGCCTCACGAGGAGAGGTTGAGTCCATTGGGCCTGCATTTTATTGGAGTTTAGAGAAATAAGAGGCAACCTTATTGCAGTATGTGAGATTCTTAGGGGACTTCACAGAGTAGATGCTGAGAAGTTGTTTCCCCTTGAGGGAGTGTCAGGATCAGAGGGTATAATCTCAGAATAAGTGGGTCACCCATTTAAGAGAGAGATGAGGATTATTTTCACTCAGAACTTCGTGAATCTGCAGAATTCTTTACAGCACATGGCAGTTGAGGCTGGGTGATTACGTATATTCGAGACTGAAGTACATGGATTTTTAATCAAATTGGGAAGTGGGGAAAAAGCAGGAAAGTAGAGTTCACGATTATCAGATCAGACATGATCTAAT
>NW_025965881.1:91158-100000 GCF_021869965.1 Rhincodon typus | reverse complement strand
AAAAAGTGGGTCAATTTGCAACCCCTTGAGGGGGTCATACAACCACTGCTATTCTTGATATTAAAGCCAGAAGCTTTAATCTACTTCAGGACTCTTAACGTGGTGTAAATAAACAAACAGACAGCAAAAAAATCTCTTCAAAGGGACTGCAGATTATCACAGAGTGACAGGCACGTCAATCAAACAAAGCTTTTCCTCTGAAACTGCAGGAAAGTTCTAGCTGAAATTCATGTGCATGTGTCATCTTTGGAGCTCAGGCAGACATTGATAATTCATTCATGGAGTAGAGAATCATGTGCATGAATCACAAAAAGTTGGTTTGCAGGTGCAGCAGGTAATTAAGAAGGCAAATGGAATATTGCCCTTCATTGCTAGAGGGATGGTGTTTAAAAACAGGGAGGTTATGCTGCAACTGTATAAGGTGCTGGTGAGGCCACACCTGGAGTACAGTGTACAGTTTTGGTCTCCTTACTTGAGAAAAGCTGTAGTGGCCCTGGAGGGGGTGCAGAGGAGGTTCACTAGGTTGATTCTGGAGTTGAGACGGTTGGTTTATGAGGCGAGATTGAGTGGGACAATACTCTTTCGAATTTATAAGAATGAGGGGAGATCTTATTAAAATATATAAAATTTTGACCAAATCGATAAGATAGGAGCAGGGAGGATGTTTCCACTGGCAGTTGAAACTAAAATTAGGGGCATAGCCTCAAAATAAGGGTGTGCAGATTTAGGATTGAGCTGAGGAGGAACTTCTTCACCCAAAGGATTGTGAATCTGTGGAATTCCCTGCTCAGTGAAGTAGTTGAGGCTGCCTCATTGAATATTTTTAGGGAAATGATAGATAGATTTTTGAACAGTAAAGGAATTAAGGGTAATGGTGAGTGGGCATGTAAATGGAGCTGAGTCCACAAAAAGATCAGCCATGGTCTTATTGACTGGCAGAGCAGATGGCCTACTTCCTGCTTCTATTTCTTATGCTCTCATGTTGTTAAGTCTTAGGTTGTTATGCTCTTATTAGGCCATAAAACAACTGTATGGACAAAAACAGATTGATGAATCAAGTCTCGTATCCCTGCATAACTTATAACTTTCATTCAAAACAGAAACAGCTCCAGCTAAAATGTGAGGAGATGGGATTTTGAACTGATCACCTTTGGAACAGAGCTGGCAAGCGTTGGGAATGCTACATTTAAGCAGAAATAGGAAGAGGGGTGAGAATCCCACAATTTCATTCTTATGTGCACTTCCAAATTCCAGCTGAGTCAATTTATCTCCACTTACATCCAAGCCTTAGACAGAGAGTCTTTTCAGCAAAATTAAAATGGTCCCAGAGGCTCAAATCTAGAAACCTCACCCAGTCATGACAAATACCATTTTGCCTGGGTTTTGGGGGGTGGGGGAAGCGGAGAGGTGGGATTAATGGAGGCAAGCTCTAAAATGCTTATCTATTATCTACAGAGGTAACTGCATGTGTTAAAGTTGTCTCAGGTTTATCTTATCTTTTGATAATAAGATGCTCTGGTTGTGGAAGGCCTGAAGCTGCTTGAATGCTTGGGAGATTCAAAGAACACTTTTGGATATGATCCTGGCACAGCTCTGAGATGGTCAGGTGCCCTTCAGAGTATGCAAGGTGGCCTGTCACATGGTCATGCTTTGACATGAGTGTGCCTCAAAAGTCCATAAACCTATTGGAACTGAGCCCAAAAGAACCACCAAGAGAAGCAGGCAAAAAGGACTTAATAGAAAGAGCCAAATTACTGTGGATGCTGGAGATCTGAAATAAAATCAGAAAATTCTGGAGAAACTGAACACCATCTGTGGATTGAGAAACAAAGTTAACATTTGAAATCTTTGTTTTATTCATTAACAGGACGAGGGCATCACTGGCTAGGCCAGCATTTATTGCCCATCCCTAATTGCCCAGAGGGCAGTTAAGCAACAACCACATTGCTGTGGGTATGGAGCCACTTGTCGGCCAGACCAGGTAAGGATGGCAGTTTCCTTCCCTAAAGGACATTAGTCAACCCAATGAGTTTTTCTAACAATTTGCAATGGTTTCATGGTCATTTTTAGTGAATTCAAATTCTACCATCTGCCTAGGTCCCCAGATCATTACTTGGGTCTTTAGATTAACAGGCCATCACCTCCACAGGTTGTGGGCCTAATATATTTTCAACCTGCACCAGTTCCAACGAAGAGTCATATTGGACTCAAACATCAACTCTGTTTCTCTCTCCATAGATGCTGCCAGTCCTGCTCAGTTTTTCCAGCATTCCCTGTTGTTATCTCAAAAACAGCTGCTGAGTTATAAAGTCATAGAGTCATGGAGATTTACAGCAAGGAAACAGACCCTACAGTCCAACTCATCCATTTCGACCAGATATCTTAAATAAATATAGTCCCATTTGCCTGCATTTGGCCCACATCCCTCTAACCCCTTCCTATTCATGTATTCATCCAGATGGCCTTTAAATATTGTAATTGTACCAACCTCCACCACTTCTTCTGGCAGCTCATTCTATTCACACACCACCCTCTGTGTGAAAATGTTGCCCCTCAGGTCCTTTTTATATCTTTCCCCTGTCACCTTAAACTTATGCCTCTAGCTTTGGACTCCCCCCACCCCAGGGAAAAGATCTTGACTACTTACCCTATCCATGTCCCTCATTGTGAGTTATTAGGATATTTAAAACTCATTGGAATTAAATCTGAAAATAAAAACCATGGAGTATTAAAAATAAATCAGAGTTTGCTAACTCACACTGTCTGTTGACATAAGCCTGAAGGTTTTGGGTACAGGATTAATGCTCCATGACTCAAGGAGCCAACACAAACACTTAGGCTGATGTGGGCTGCAGTATTAAGGGGTCTACACTATTAGAGGTGCTCTCTTTCAAGCAAGATATTGAACTGAACCCCATCTGCTTTCTTGGGTAGATGTAAAAGATTCCACAATGCTTTTTCAAGAAACATAGGTCCCCCTGAAGTTACCCCTCAATGAGCATTAGGATTGGGCCATTTATGAGAACTTGCTGTGTAAAACAGGCTGCCATGTATCCCACACTACATTAGTAAGGACACTTTAAGAAGCAGTCACTTGGTTCTAAAGCACTTCAGGATGTATTATAGGTAAAGACATGAAAAGGGTTACAAATTCCTTCTTTCTTTCATCAGGAAAATGACTGCCTGAAAGTTAATTTCCTCCATAACAAATCATTTTGATTTTTTTGCCCTAGTTATTACTTTACAGGAGAGTTTGAACGGTTTTGATGATGAACTCAGTCATGGTCTTTATTAAGGGTGTGTCATATTAATTGCTGCAGTGGAGGCTAACATGTAGACAATGAAATCTGGCATGATTCATGTGCCCCCACAAACAGAAGCAGCCAACAATTGAAATATTAAGCTGGAGAATCAAGGATATAAAGGGCAGCCTGTGTAATGATAGATTTATTGTATTTTTACTTAATCAGAGTGAGTGACAATATTCAGCGTCAGATTTAACACAACTTGTGGGCATAGTTATCGAGTCATAGGGGTCTAGAGCTCAGAAAAGGCCCTTTGGCCCATTGACTGCACTCTGGTCTAAAACAACCACCTAAATATGTCTTTTCCAAGACGAAGGTGGCAGGAATGGCAGTGTTCAGCTCTTGAGAATGGGGCTCAGCTGCTCATGGCCCATGTGGAGGGTTCTGCCACTTCCACATGGCTTCATCGTTGTCCTTCTAGCTCAGTAACAATTTTTGTTTTCTTTTTGGTTGCCCTGGGGCCTGCTCCTGATGCCCTCCTGTGGGAGGCTGGGACTCCGTGTATCTCCATCCCCACTCCATCTCAGGTGGCACCATCGGAGGAAAGGCCAGGTCCCTGTTGATCAGCTCCGAGCCAGGACCCCGTTGGTCGATGCCCAGTGCCAGAGGAGGTTAGGGTCCCGTGTTGCATGACCATCTCCAGCACAGAAACAGTGGATATGGAAACAATGGCAGTAGGAAAGGAACATGTTGCCCAGGCCCCGGGGACAATGTCAGATGGTGGTGACTCAAGGAACAGAGAGGGTGAAGGCTATAGAGAGGGAAAAGATGAACTTTTGAAGCTGTTTCAGCCTCAGTTTTATCAATTAATATAAATTTATTCAGTACTTTACCACTTAGACAATTTATTCAATAATTTATTCTGTAATCCAAAATGGTGCCAGATGTGGTGACATTATCCACTTTTCACTGTATCTAGGTACAAGTGAGAATATTAAATGAATTTAAATCTAAATCTCAATGTTATGAAGGTTTCCTCCCGTACCGCCTTTACCAGCAGTGAGTTCCATATTTCCTCCACTATTTGGGTGAAATTTTGTTTACTCACATCTCCTCTAAACATCTTGTCCCTTTGAGGTTGTACACTTGCTCGCCAAGCCAGTGTGTTTGAATGCAGATGTTTTGTCATCCTTCTAGGTAACATTGTCAGTGTGCCTCCAGTAAAGCATTGGTGTTCTGTTTCACTTCTGTCAATTTGCAAATCAACCAAACCAACCTTATCTATGCATCTCATGATTTTATAGACATCTAGCAAGTCTCGCCTCAGCTTCTGCTGCTCAAGAGAAAGCATCCCAAGTTTTTCCAGTCTCTCCTTATAGCTCATACCCTCTAATCCAGACAGCATCCTGGTAAATCTCTTCTGCACCCTCTCCAAAGCCTTCACATCCCTCCTTTAATGTTATGGCCAGAACTGAGCGTAATATTCTAAGTGTAGCCTAACCAAAGTTGTATAAAGCTGCAACATGACATCCTGACTCCTGTTCTCAATTCCCCGACCAATAAAGGCAAGCATGCCATATGCCTTCTTTACCACCCCAAGTACTTGTGTGGTTATTGTCAGGGAGCTATGGACTTGAACCCCAAGATCCTTCTGCCCATTAATGCTGTTCCGTGTCCTGCCATTAACTGTATATTTTTGCTTAGCATTTGCTCTCCCAAATTACAGCACCTCACACTTAACTGGATTAAACTCCATCTGCCATTACTCCACCCACATCTGCAACTGATCTATGCCCTGCTGTATCCCTTGACAGCCTTCTACACTATCCACAACTCCATTGATCTTTGTATCATCTGCAAACTGCAAACTTACTAACCCACCCATCTACATTTTCATCCAAATGACTTATATATATATATGTATATATGTATATCACAAACAGCAGATGTCCCAGTACGGATCCCTGCGGAACACCACTTGGCATGGATCTCCAGCCTGAAAAACACCCTTCCACTACCCCACTACCCTCTGTCTTCTATGGGCAGGCTAATTGGGAATCCATGCAGCCAGGCCACTGTGTATCCCATGCATCTTAATCTTCTGGATGAGCCTACCATGTGGGACCTTGTCGAAAGCCTGGCTAAAATCCATGCAGACAACATCAACTGCTTCGCTCTCATCAATCGCCTTCATCAGCTCCTCAAAAAATTTAATCAAGTTAGTAAGACATGACTGGCCCTATGCAAAGCCACAGGGGCTGTCCCTAATTAGGCCATGTTTTTCCAAATGTGCGTAAATCCTATCCCTAAGAAGTCTCTTCAATAGCGTCCCAACCACCAGTGTGAGACTCAGTTGTCTGGAGTTTCCTGGATTATCCGTATTTCCTTTCTTGAACAGAGAAAGAACATTAGCTGCTCAACAGTCCTCTGAGCCTCTCCAATGGCTAGCGAGGATCGGTCAAGGTCCTAGCAATCTCCTCTCTTGCTTCGCTCCGTAACCTGGAGTAGATACCATCAGGCCCTGTGAACTTATCCACCTTAATGCTCTTCAAAAGACCCAACACCACTTCTTTCATGATCTCAAAATGCCCTAGCATATCAGCATTCTCCAAACAAATCTCACTATCCTCCATATCCTTTTCCTGGGTGAATTCCGATGCAGAGTACTCATTTAGGATCTCACCCACATCCTCTGCCTCCAAGCACAAGTTCCCTCCTTTACCCTTCTGTGGTCCTACTTTCTCTCTCATTATCCTCTTGTTTTTAATGTATCTATAGAATGCCTTGGGATTCTCTTAACCCTACTTGGGTCCTTTCATGTCCCCTTCTTGCTATCCTAATTCCCTGCTTGAGTACTTTCCTACTTTCTTTATATTTCTCATGGGCCCTGTATGATCCTGGCTTCCTAAACTTAGGTATGCTTCTTTTTTCCTTATGACTAAATCCATAACCTCCCTCATTATCCAAGGGTCCCTTACCTTATCATCCTTATCCTTCCTCCTTACTGGAACACATTGGTTTTGAACTCGCCCCAGCAGGTCTCTAAACAGTTCTCACATGTCAAATGTGATCTTGCCTGATGACAGCTCCTCTCAATTAACACTCCCTATTTCCTGCCTAATACTGACTTAATTTGTCCTCCCCAAATTTAGCACATTCTTGCAAGGTCCTGGCTTATCCTTGTTCATAGCTATCTTAAAACTTAAGGAGATGTGATCACTGTTATCAAATGCTCTTCCACTGAAAGTTCCGTCACCTGGTCGGGCTCATTAGCCAATACAATGTCTAGTATGGCCCCTTCTCTAGTTGGACTATCCATATACTGATTCAAGAAACCCTCTCGGATGTACTTAACAAACTCTTCCCCGTGTAAGTCTTTTGCTCTAAAGGAGTGCCAGTCAATACCGAGAATTTGAAGTCACCCACTATGCCAACTCTGTTTCTATTGCACCTTTCCATAATCTGCTCACATATTTGTTCTACAATCTCTCAGTGGCTGTTGGGAGGCCTACTGTATAATCCAATCAGGGTGATTGCACCCATATTGCCTCAGTGGATGAGCCCTCCAGTATGTCATCTCTGAGAGCAGATCAAACATTTTCCCTGATTAGTAATGCAACTCCTCCACCTCTTTGACCTTTCTCTCTATCTCATCTAAAACAATGAAACCCTGGAATGTTGAGCAGCTAGTCCCCTATCTTCTGTTCCTCCTGTCTTCACTACATGCTGAAGATTCTGTAGAGTTTGAATCATAGAATTCCAGCAGTGAGGAAGCAGACCATTCACCCCAACACTCTGAAGACCATCTCACCTTGACCCAGCCCATCCCTGTAAGCCTGCATTTCCCACAGCCAATCCACCTAGCCTGCACATCCCTGGACACAATGGGCAATTTAGCATGGCCAGTCCACCTGAACTACACATCTTAGGGAGGAAACCAGAGCACCAAGAGGAAACCCATACAGACACAGGGAAATTGTTCCAACTCCACACAGTCGCCTGAGGATGGAATTGAACCCAGATCCCTGCCACTGTGAGGCAACAATGCTAACCACTGAGCCACTGTGCCACCCCAATTATGCACTTTTTCAAATTTCTTGGTGAGCTTCCCTCTTCCATTCAAAACTCATGTGCATGTTCCAATCATTCCCTTCCTTTCTGTAAAATCATAAATGTTTCCTTGTTTCCTTGAATGTAGCCTTGTTTCTACTTCCTGGTTTGCTTCCTGTGAGAGTTCTGCAATGTTATTGGTTGCTTCGGCTTCTTGATCCCATTATTTCCCCCGTCATTAGGAATCCCTAAATCTGGCATCAGAGAGAAATTAAAAGTTGAAAAATGAAATCCATTTTACAGATTTGGGTATTTTGGAGCTTTGGTAAATCTTTGTAGGCAATTCTTTCAGAGTCAGCAATGTGGTACCTGAAATATTTAAAAAGTTAAAATATTATTGACTGGATATTTATTTTTATAGTTGACTTTTTGAAAGGATCACTTTAAAAGCAAAGAAGACTGGTTCCAAAAGGGGAAAATGTTCATCAACAAAGAACATGAGCTACTCAATTGGAGTCACTGAGTCTACAACATTTTCAGAAGAGATCACATGACCCAGTTTATCATTGTAATAAATCTATTAAATGTAAACACAGAAACTGAAAAAAATTTCCTGAGGAACAGCAATTTTTCTCCTCGCTCGCTTTTCTCTGAAACCCCTCTTAACAAAGTTTGTGAGCTGGAAGCCCACGGGAAGAGTGCTTCACCCCAAGTGGAGGGTTAATCAGAGGAAAAGCCTGCATTGCTGTAGCCTGTAGATTCTTAAAGGAAAATCCAGAATCTATCACCATCTCCAGACAAAAAGAATTAAATCACCCATACCTGATCCCAGCGTTAATTGTTGTGTAAAGTGACTTCACGTAACATACTTTTAAAAAAACACACCACAAAACTTTTATATTTTTTCCAAAATGTTTGTATTTGTGTGCGCATGCATCTTTGTGTGTACATATGAGGAAGTGATGAAGGTGAATAATGAGGGTAGGGCAGTGGATGTTGTCTAGTTGGACCTTGCTCAACCATTCAATAAGGTCATTCATGATAGGCTGGTCCAGAAGATTAAGTCACATGGGATCCACAATGAGTTGCTAAATTGGATACAAAGCACGGTTGGCCGTAGAAGACTGAGGGTAGTTGCGGAGGTGTGTTTTCTTTTATTCATTTGCAGGATTTGGCTATCATTGGCTAGGCCAACATTTATTGTCCAGTGTGTAGATAAGAGTCAACCACATTGCAATAGGTCTGGAGTCACCGAGAAACCATACTAGGTAGGGATGACAGCTTCTTTCCCTAAAGGGCAGGAGTGAACCAGGTGGGTTTTTCTATCAAACCACAATTGCTTCATGATCACCATTAGACTCTTAATTTCATATTTTTTATTGAATTCAAATGCTATCATCTGCAATGGCAGGATTCAAACCCAGGTCTGTGTTTCTGGATTAATATTCGAGCAACAATACCACTAGGCCATTGCCTTCACGCAGGAAAAAGACAACGTTATCGAGGAGAATACTGAGATACAGTCTATTAGACTAGACGGGATTGAG
>NW_025965881.1:0-1158 GCF_021869965.1 Rhincodon typus | reverse complement strand
CTCCATAGATGCTGCCAGACCTGCTGAGCTTTTCCAGCAACTTCTGTTTTTGTTCCTGATTTGCAGCATCCACAGTTCTTTTGGTTTTTATATAGGTAGGTTCTTGATGTCAAGGGGATCAGATGTTACAGGGAGAAAGTGGGAGATTGGTGTTGAAAAACTAATCAGCCACAATTGAATGACCGAGCAGACTCAATGAGCCAAATAGCATAATTTCTGCTCCTGTGTCCTATGGTCTGTATGTGTATATACTTTATGCTGTAAATAAAATGTAACTGTGATGTGTATATCTCTGCATTATGTTTCTATTGTTTAATGTAATATTTTTACATTGATTATCTGGAATATTTGATCAACTGGCACACTCCTGGTCCCATAGGTACTAGTTCATAAAAAGGTTAACTCTGTATGGGAGCATATGAACATATATGTTGTAAATTGGATGCTATGAGTAAAAATATTGTATATAGGGTTAATAGCTATAGGCTTATTATTACACTGCATCATCAATAAAGTTAGTGATCCCTTATCATATGTGACTGGGTCTTAATTGAAGAAGGATTTAGTGAGGTCTTGCTCAAGCCCACTTCCCCACCTTGTGAAAGTGGCTAATAAATGTTCATCCCATTTACACTAATATGGCTTCCAGTCATCACCTACGTGAAACATCCAGACTTTTGTTGTGATACAGTAACATAAGGACTAGGAGCAGGAGTTGGCCATTTGGCCTCTCCAGCCTGTTCCACTGTTTAATATGATCATGACTGATCTCATCTCAACCTCAACTCTATTCTCCTGCCTTTCTCTATAACCCTTCCAACCCATGACTAATTAAAACCCTGCCTATCTCCTCCTTAAACTTACTCAATGTCCCAGCATCCACTATACTCTGAGGGTTGGGGAGAGAATTCCACAGATTTATGACTCTTTGACAGAAATAATTTCTCCTCATCTCTGTTTTAAATCTGCTGCCCTTTATTCTAAACCTATGACCTCTCATTCTAGATTGCCCCACATAAGGAAACATTCTCTCTACATTAACTTTGTCAATCTCCTTTAGCATCTTATAGACCTCAATAAGGTCTCCTCTCATTCTTCTCAGCTTGGAGCTCTGGATGACTAGCCCAGTAATGTTACAACTAGATCACAGAGTCCCCT
>NW_025965880.1:98236-100000 GCF_021869965.1 Rhincodon typus | reverse complement strand
TGTCTTAAATACATACAATGAATTGTCCTCCACATCCTTCTGCAGCAATAAGTTTGACACTTTCACTACCCTCTGGCTGAAGAAATTCCTCCCCATTTCAGTTCTAAAGCATCATCTCTTTACTCTGAGACTATGCCCTCGTGTCCTGGCCTCTTCCACTAGTGGAAGTGTTTTTTCTATGTTCAGTCTATTCAGGCCACTCAATATTCTGTAAGTTTCAATCAAATCCTGCCCCATCCTTCTAAACTCTATTGAGTACAGACCCAGCACCCTCAACCGCTCCTCCTATGACAAGCCCTTCATCCACAGGATCATTCTTGAAAATGTTCTCTGGACTCCCTCCAACTCCTTTGATACAGCTCCCAATATTGCTCACAATATTCCAGATGCAGTGTGACTGGAGCCTTATACAGCCTTAACAGTTCATTTCTGCTCTTGCATTCCAGCCCTCTTGGAATGGATGCAAACATTGCATTTGCCTTCCTAACTGCCAATTGAACCTGCTTGTTAACCTTAAGAAAGTCCTGAACGAGGATTCCCGAGTTCTTTTGTGCTTCAGATTTCTCCTAGCTGCGCATAATCCGTCACCACAACCTCTTTCCTCTTTCTACCTAAATCGTTGGTACCACATGGAAAACTGGATCTTTCCCCTCCCACTCTAGGTTTCTCTGCAGCCTAAATGAGAGATCCTGGACCTGGGCACCAGGCTAGCAACAGGCAAGTCTTTGGGACTCCTCATCCTGGTCACAGAAAACAATGTCTGTTCCCCTGAATATACTATCCCCAATTACAGCTGCATTTTTCTTTCCTGCTCCCGATTCAATAGCTCCCTGTACCCTGTTACTACAGTCAGTTTGCTCACTCTCACCTACACAGAGATCAAGAATCTCAAACTTGTTAGATGAGCTCAAGGCCTGAGGCTCCTTCAGCACTACCTCCTGGATCGCCTTTACTTGCCTCACTGATAGTCACACCCTCCTGTCCCTGATCACTGACTGAATTTGAGGTAGTTAATCTCCACCTTGGCATCATGGAGTAATCGTATCTTGGAAAGGGGATGGGTACAACTAAGATGAAATGGCTTTGGGTGTTGTGATCTCTGTTCTGTGATCCCACTGGCTGAAGTTAGAAAACATTCCAGAAGAGCTCAGAAAGGGTCGGGGATAAGAAGGGACACCTGGTAGCTTATTCCCTCAGTGGAGACTTGGCTGGCAAAAATCCAGTGCAAGACCCAACTTCATACTAAAAAGACCCCAAATGCCCCATCAATCAAGCTCTGAGAATTAGATCCAGTAACACAATCAGCTTCCCCAAAGTGGGTAGTATGTGTTTTTTTAGGTAGTCAGCCTACTTCAGAAAAAAAAACTTAATTGTTGCAAGAGATGTTTCCTTTAACTTGTGAGTGTTTTAATAAAACTAAGTTTGAACAGCAGTCAGAGATAGTAGGAACTGCAGATGCTGGAGAATCCGAGACAACAAAGTGCAGGGCTGGATGAACACAACAGGCCAAGCAGCATCATAGGAGCAGAAAGGCTGACGTTTCGGGCCTAGACCCTTCATCAGAAAAGGGGGAGGGAAAGGGGGTTCTGAAATAAATAGGGAGAGAGTGGGAGGCGCATAGAAGATGGATAGAGGAGAGGATAGGTGGAGAGGAAACAAACAGGTCAAAGAGGCGGGGATGGAGCCAGTAAAGGTGAGTGTAGGTGGGGAGTTAGGGAGGGGATAGGTCAGTCCAGGGAGGACGGACAGGTCAAGGGGGCGGGA
>NW_025965880.1:0-13236 GCF_021869965.1 Rhincodon typus | reverse complement strand
CCTTATCTGCTTTCCGGAGGGACCACTCTCTCCGTGACTCCCTTGTCCGCTCCACACTCCCCTCCAGCCCCACCACACCCGGCACTTTTCCCTGCAACCGCAGGAAGTGCTACACTTGCCCCCATACCTCCTCCCTCACCCCCATCCCAGGCCCCAAGAAGACTTTCCACATCAAGCAGATGTTCACCTGCACATCTGCCAATGTGGTATACTGCATCCGCTGTACCCGGTGTGGCTTCCTCTACATCGGGGAAACCAAGCGGAGGCTCGGGGACCGCTTTGCAGAACACCTACGCTCGGTTCGCAATAAACAACTGCACCTCCCAGTCACGAACCATTTCAACTCCCCCTCCCATTCCTCAGATGACATGTCCATCCTGGGCCTCCTGCAGTGCCACAACGATGCCACCCGAAAGTTGCAGGAACAGCAACTCATATTCCGCTTGGGAACCCTGCAGCCCAATGGTATCAATGTGGATTTCACCAGCTTCAAAATCTCCCCTCCCCCTACCGCATCCCAAAACCAGTCCAACTCGTCCCCGCCTCCCTAATCTGTTCTTCCTCCCACCTATCCCCTCCTCCCACCTCAAGCCGCACCCCCATCTCCTACCGACTAACCTCATCCCGCCCTCTTGACCTGTCCGTCCTCCCTGGACTGACCTATCCCCTCCCTAACTCCCCACCGACACTCACCTTTACTGGCCCCATCTCCGCCTTTTCGACCTGTTTGTTTCCTCTCCACCTATCCTCTGCTCTATCCATCTTCTTTCCGCCTCCCACTCTCTCCCTATTTATTTCAGAACCCGCTTCCCCTCCCCCTTTTCTGATGAAGGATCTAGGCCCGAAACGTCAGCCTTTCTGCTCCTATGATGCTGTTTGGCCTGCTGTGTTCATCCAGCCCTGTACCTTGTTGTCTCGGATTCTCCAGCATCTGCAGTTCCTACTATCTCTGATTCAACTTATGCCCACCTTCTGTTTTTTTCTGCAACCTCTGTTTTTGTCTCAGATTTATACATTGCATGGTGCTGGGGTAGGACTGAAAATTGTAGTTCAGATTAGAACTTAGAAATAATTAAATCCAAAATATTGCTTCCAGATGATTTGTTGGCTATCATAACAATCCAACAGATATATTAGTTGTGAATTGTTTGATACATTTAAGAAATTCATAATATGATGTTCCACTACCCGCTAATTTAAAACATGTTGTTAACTGATTTCATTTATGACAAGAATAATGATAAAAGGCTTTCACAGCATTCCTTGGAAGAGATTAAAAGCATGCACTTCAAAAGCACTCATTGTCTCTTAAGTGCTTTAGAATGTTTTAAGGTCTTCATAGCTGCTTTATCAATGCAAGCTCCCTTTTTCGATATTAATTAATTTTGAGGCGTCAGTGAAGTATAGATTTTGAAAAGGTTCAATGAGGGATGAACGAAAATTGGAAAAATAACTTCTCATTTAAGCAAAAAAGTCTTGTTAAATTGATACCGAAAAACAAATAGATGAACAAATAGTACAAAGAAGGAAAAAACATAATTATAACAGGAAACAAGATCAAAAGCAGCAGGTACAAGAAACAACATTTCTACAAATGTATGTTTTGCTAAGTGTAAACATAAGAAGCATTCAGATTGTTCTGCCAGCTCAGCCTGCTGAAGGGAATACAATTTCCATGTTTTCCACCAATGTGACTTGCCAAAGTAACAGATGACCAGAAGTGCCAAGGGCAAAGTCAAGATTATGAAAATGTTGGCTCAAAAATATCAATTATGACCTCAACAATAACTTGAAGACAATGTTTTCAACCAGTTTAGTAATAATTACTGTCTAATAATGCTAGCATAGTGCATTTTTTCTAATGGAAAGAGATCAGTTATATATTATGAAGCATGGGATAACTATCAGAGTATTTGGCGGTCATTTTAGTGTAAGGGTGACAGCAGGTGCTAAAAAGGTGCAGTACTGTAACATGACAGCTTCAACATCTACATTTAGCTTCAATTCTGGGACTAACTGATGATTTCCCAGATTTAGAGGCGCCGTTAAGGGCTAAACAGAGACCTTGCCGATTAGTTCTCAAGCACATGAGCATCGCATTTCAGGGAGATAGTGGTATAATGGAATTGTCAGTGGACTAACAATCCATCAGTTCAAATCCCAACACATCAGATGATGAAATTAATATTAAGTGAAATCTGTATTAAAAGAAAGACTAATAGCAATCATGAGAACATTGTTGATTGTCATCAAACCCATCAGTTCACTGATGTTATTTAGTGAAGGAAATCTGCTGTCTTAATTTGGTCAGGCCTCTAAAAGATTCCAGACCTATAGCAATGTAGTTCACTCTTAACTGCCCTGTGAAATGGGCAGCACTTGTGACAGGATGTGGCAGGATTGGTCGGTTGGTTGTGTGATCGATAAGCTATCATTTCCATATTTGGAAAGGAAATAAACGTGTGTTGTAGTTTCACTAGGTCCTAACTTAGCAAGTATGCCTGGTACTGGTCCTGGCATGCCCTCCTGCACTCCACAATGAATCAGGGTTTATCCCTTGTCTTACCGGTCATGATCGAATGTGGATATGCCAGATTTCAGATTGTGCTTGAAAACTGTTCTGCTGATGGTCCATCGTACCTCATGGCAGCAGTTTTCAGCTGTTACAGCTGTTCTCAGTCTATCACAATGGTAGTGCCAGATAACATGATGGATAATATGTTCGGTGTGAGGACCAAAATTCATCTTCACCAGGAATGTGTGATGGATCTCCTACCTACACTGTCATGGGCAGATGCATTTGCAACAGGTAGATTGGCAAGGACAGGTTCACACAGTTATTTCCATCGTATTGGTTCACCCATGAATTGGCTAGTAGTGATGTGATAGTCACTTAGGGATGGGAATTCACCCCCTACCCCCAATATAATCCATATCCTTGCCACCCTCAGTGCTTTATCCAAATGGTTTTCAATGTAGTGAAGAACTGATTTATCACCTGAGAGATGGTAATAAATGTGTAGTCAATGGGAAGTATCCTTGCCCATGTTTGACCTGATGTCTTGACAAAGTGTACCAGAAAGTTTTGAAACACAATGTCATCAGTCAATCTTCTGCAGAGAGTGCTCAGTGAAAACAGAGCATGTTTTAAGCACCAGCAACCACTTATTTTACTCTTGTTCAGCTGGTAATTGGTGGGAGTTATGTTAATGGAAGCATTAATCAGTAATATATCACCAGGGCCTTAATGAGTGCTATCAGGTAATTTAATTATCAACCAACCTCTCAGCAATTCTCAAGATGGCTGTTTTTTAATGTTTGCTTCAAATTCATTGCCAAGAGAGTATCTTTTATCAAATGCTGCTAAACTCAAATTAGCCACCTTAGTGGTCTTTTGATGTCTCATGTATCTGAGGAAATTTCCTCTTTTATATTAAATTTCACCCAACTACACAAGATTGCCATCTTATGCTTTTATTCTTCTCTTTCTGAACATATATGCCTTTAGCCTTCCTTTCTTCAAGGTAATACATGAATTTGGTGAATTACATACAGTCCCCTCCCAAGTACCTCATCCACCTCCAAAATTAGAGTAGTGGTTTTATTTCAAAAATTCTTTATCGATTGTAAAGCACTTTGGGACATCCAGCAGTCATGAAAAGTGCTAAATAAATGCAAGTCTTTCTTTCCTAATGGATTGACATTTATGGTTGAGTCAGTCAGAACTTGCACACGGGTTCTATCATTTTGGGAAGAATTAACACTAACAATTGTGATTAAGTGACCGTGGGCCCCCAAAATTGGACATTCTAAATTGACCCACAGCCAGAGGAATCAGGCCTGACCAAAAAATTGGCCAACCTAAATTAAGCAGCAGCCAGCAGCTATTGGCTACAGAGAACAGAGGATACCGAGATCAAACAGGTCACAATTGTTTAAGGGGAACCAGTTACAACCAGCCCGAAGGTTATGTGTCGAGGAAGTATCGGTGTTACAGTAGACAGTGAAGAATGTTATCTAAGATTACAGAGAGATTTTGATCAATTGGGACAACGGGCTGAAATGTGGCAAATAGAGTTTAATTTGGATAAACAAGAGGTATTGTAGTTTGGAAAAACAAACAAAGACAAGACTTATACAATTAAAAGTCGGGCCTTGGGAAGTGTTGTGGAACAGAGAGACCGAGGGGTTCAAGTACATAATTCTTTGAAGTTCACATCACATATAGATAGGGGGTTTAAGAAGCATTCAACATGCTTGCTTTCATAGTATCATAGAATCATAGAATCCCTACAGTGTGGAAATAGGCCCTTCGGCCCAACAAGTCCACACTGAACCTCAGAGCATCCCACCCAGACCCATCCCCCTATAACCCACCTAATCTACACCTCCCTGAACACTACAGGCAATTTACCATGGCTAATCCACCTAACCTGCACATCTTTGGACTGTGGGAGGAAACCGGAGCACCCGGAAGAAACCCACGCTCACTTTCATTGCTCAGACCTTTGAGTATAGGAGTTGGGACATTATGTTGAGGTTGTAAAGGATGCTGGTGAGGCCTCTTCTGGAGTACTGTGTCCAGTTCAGGTCTCCTTGTTATTGGAAGGATATTGTTAAATTGGAGAGAGTTCAGAAGACATTTATCAGGATGTCTGGAATGGAGGGTTTGAGTTATAAGGAGAGGCTGGATAGGCTGACACTTTATTTCACTGGAACATAGGAGGTTGAGAGGTGACCTTAAAGTGGATCTTAAAATAATAGAGGATGTAGATAAGGTGAATAGCAGGTGTCTTTTCCTTAGGGTGGTGGATTTCGAGACTAGGGAGCATATTTTTAAAGTGAGAGGAGAAAGATTTAAAAAAGACATGAGATGTAATTTTATTTTTACGCAGAGAGTGGTTTGCGGGTGGAACGAGCTTCCAGAGAGAGTGTTTGATACTGTTAGAACATTTAAAAGACAAATCCCAACAACATTTACTCTCACAATATTTAGATAGGTATATGAACAAGAAATGTTTGGACAGATATGTGCCAAGTGCAGGCAGGTGAGAACAGTTCAGTTTGGGATAATGGTTGGCATGGACTGATTGAACCGAAGGGTCTGTTTCCATGCTGTATGACTCGATGACTCTAGGCATTGTGGCATCTCAACTGCCTGAATATGTGCACTTTACGCCTCATGGCATGGCAACAATTGGGACAATGGACTGAAAAGTGGCAAATGGAGTTTAATTTGCATAAATGAGATGTATGGCATTTCGCCAAAACAAACAAAAGCAAGACTTATACAATTAAAAGTAGGGTCTTGTGCAGTGTTGTAGAACAGAGAGACCCAGGGGTTCAAGTACATAATTCTTTGAAGTTTACATCACACATTGATAGGGGTTTAAGAAGACATTTAGCACGCTTGCTTTCATTGCTCAAACCTTTGATTATAGGAGTTGCGACATTATGTTGAAGTTGTACAGGATGTTGGTGACATCAATGGCATCACCCCATTGGATAGTCTGAACACAACTCATGACTCCATTGGCAACAGAACATTATGGAAGGTCAAGGACAAGGGGCCAGCCCTCAAAGAAGACTTGCAGGGAAAACACGTCACAGAAAACCATATAGCAACCTAAGAAGACCCAGGAGAGTGTATGCCCTGATCTGTGAGACCTATCTTCATGGAACAGAGCCAGCACTATGTCAGAAAGAATGGAGATTGCAATGGCCCAGCTCACACATGTGGATCAGTGCACATAAAATCTTTTCTCAGGTAGATAGAGCTAGATAGAGAGGGGAATTGTGGGAATTTGGGAAATGCTCACAGTGTTTTGAAAAGGAATATTTTGCTCATAAAATTGAGTTGAATTGCAAACCAAATTCTGTGTGCCTTAGTCCATCTCACCGATGAGCACTTGTGTGAAGTGTTTTCAATACATAAACTAGTTGAAGTGTCTAAAGCACGGAAAACACAATGATATTAAAAAAAAGCCTTTGAGCAGGATATACTGAATAGTGCTCTCTAAATAAAACACTGTTTAATTCCACCTCAGATTGGGAATATTGGCATTGATCATTCATATTCTATTCTAAGTGAATATCAGCTTCATATCACTAAAGAATGGACTGATCCTCAAAACTAATAGTTAGATAGTGTTGATGGAATTCTGTCACCACCTCTACTTCCTCTGCTAATAGTCTGTCATCAAGACTAAACGATGAATAAGTATTAGACAATGGGGTGAAGTTTGTTACATCTCAGTAATTATATATATAATGTATATAATCCGCGGTCCCTCGCAGACAAGGGTGGCTCTCTTCCACTCTCAGGGTGACTCCACAGGTGGCTATACAGACTGATACAACTACCGCAGGCTCTGTTAGGTTTGAGGCAGTTTGTGGTCATGGTAAGGGATGGGTGGGGCATTGGTGTGGCAGTGTGCTTCTTTCGCTGTTTTCGCCTGGTTTCCATTCTTTCCCGACGGCAAGTCTCGAGATGCTTGACATTTTCCTGTATGCTCCTCCTCCACTTTGGATGGTCTTGGGCTAGTAATTCCCAGGTGTCTGTGGGAATGCCACACTTTGCCAATGAGCCATTGAGGGCATCACTGAAGTGTTTCCTTTGACCACTAGGGGCTTGCCTGCCATTTCAAAGTTGGGAGTAGAGCACCTGCTTGGGGAGTCTTGCGTCGGTCATGCAGACAACGTGCTCAGTCCATCATAGCCGATCCAGGGTGGTCAGTGCCTCGACGCTGGGGATGTTGGCCTGGTCGAGGTTGGTGCGTGTCTGTCTTCCCTGTGGATTCGCAGGATCTTGCGCAGGCATGATACTGTTCCAGTGCCTTGAGGTGTTTTATGTAGACAGTCCATGTCTCAGAGCCATATGAGAGCGTGGGAACAACCACAGCTCTGTAAACCATGATCTTGGTGTTGGATCTGACATTGTTGTTTTCCTCAGGCGGCCGAAGGCTGGGCTAGCCCACTGAAGGCGATGCTGGATCTCTTTGTCAATAGTAGCTTTGGCCGACGGGACACTCCAGAGGTATTGGGAGTGGTCAATGTTCTCTAAGGTGAACCTGTGGACCTTGATCAGAGGTTTGCTCCAAAATGCCAAGCTGTTACATTATTACATATGCACAGTCGGTTCTACTATAATGTGTGTTTCTTCAATGCAAAATATCTTTCACGCAATTGGAGAATTTAGACCACTATTTGTAGAATGCAAACTTTCCTTAGCAGTATTTGCTGTTAAATGATTCCGGCCCCGTTAGTTTAAATGATGTGGCTATTGCGTAATTTTCTTATAATATGAGATGACATAAGAAAGGAACTATCGCATTATGTCAGAACCGACTGTAATATATATAGACACACGCAGACACAGGTTATGCTACTATGCTATTAACTATTACTAACAATAGATTGTTGAAGACACATGTCTCCTCGAGGAAACTACACCTTATGGCCGTTTTCCCAACCTGCTTCCAACTGCTTGATGCTTCACCCAATGGTTGTGTTGTATATCAGAAAGGATGGGGTTTTAGCTGAGGTCAGGTTCACCCTTTCATATCCATTACATAAGCAACGTAGATCGGAAGAGATTACAGTTATGACCACAGGATACCACGATATGCCTCAAATTGCAAACAAGTTGCTTGTGAAATGTGGCCTATGTTAGCAAAAGATCCTACAAATAGCAGTGGCAAAAATGATCGACACTTTTCAGAGCTATTCACTGAGGGATGAAAGACCATAACATCAGACGAACTTCATTGCTTGAATTAAGATCATAGAGTCATACAGCATTGAAACAGACCCTTCAGTCCAACCAGTCGATGCCAAGCATAATCCCAAACTAAACGAGTCCCACCTGTCTGATTCTGGCCCATATCCTTCCAAATCTTTCCTATTCATGTACTTCAGGATCTTCTACACCTTCAAAGGCAGTTAGGGATAGGCAATAAATGATGACCTGGCCAGTGAAGCCACATGCCATGAAACAATTGAAAAAGAGTTGAAAAGTATTTATCTGTACAGGAAGATAGGGGCTCAGCCGACACCACAAAATGTGTTTCCCCTTGAACCACTGGAATATTCCTTTCTTCCTTTCATTCTGCTATTGACAAACTTGGGAGTGCACTGTTCATTGGTGAATCAAAAGCATTTTAGAATGATTGGGGTTATAGACGGAGCTACATAAATTCGAGGTCTTTCTTTTGAAGATCAGTGAAAAACAAAGCATGGATTGCCTACACACATGCAGACTTACATTTCTCTACCAACCAAACACAAATTAAAACTTATTAGCAGACCCTTAAGCTTATAAGAACATAACATTGTATTTGATTATAATTATTAAGTGTGATCATTTGGAAAGTTGTACCTAGTCAAAGTGAATATAATGCTTCCATTTGGTTGTGGTCTCTGAATCTACCTTTGAAAATGCCAGGCAAATTATTCATGAATATGTGAGAAGGAAGGAAAGAAAAGATAAAATGTTGTATTAGCCTTAGGTTACAAATCCTGCAGGCTTGTCCCTGAATCTCCTGTATTAAAAATTAATCTCCTGGAAACAACTGCAAGCAACTCAGCAGAAAGCTCAGAGCAACACAAAAACAAAATCAGCTGAATCATAAGTTTTTTTTAATCTAAGTCCAAGTTGCATTGCATTTTCTGGAGCATTTCTTTCTGAGACCTAGCAAGATTACTCATTGTATCTCACCACACTTGCCTCATTAACTATTAATCCCACTCCTATGGCAACACTCTTGTGTAATTCCACACCCATATTACCGTGAGCCTTTCCCAAATAATTCACGACTTACTGGATATCCACCCAAAGCTCAGCATCCCGAGCATTCACGGCATCTTTAAAAGCCTGCTGTGCACCTGGACTATCACTTGCAATCTGAAGCTGCCTTGTTCAGGACGTCAACGGAGCCAAGATGTTGGAGAAGGGAAGATGATACATTCTTGAGTTCCTACACACTTTCTCTAGTTTCCACATTCCATGGATCAGAACTCAGTTACACCTGAAAATCTATCGCAAGCCTGTCCTTATCACCATTGATGTTCACTTAGGACATTTCCTCTTTCTCTGGATTTAGATTGATGTTCTAACCCCGTGGCTTACTGTCAATGGGCTTTGTTTTGGACACTTACTGGGGGCCTCTGGTTCCATGGGTATGGGCATGATTGCCACCATATCGTAATGTGAGGTCTACAACATAGTGAGTGAACTACAACAGTCTTCATTGGACATAGTTTGGTTAGAGAGGACATCTTATCTAGAACCCTACAGATTCAGTCTCTGATTTTCTGTGATCTGTCATCACTCATTTCGTAGCTTTTTACACATGTTCAGTAGCTATACATAGTGTAAAGTACGATATCCTTTGCTTTGCATAAATCTTCACTGATTATTCAATCTGATGTTGAGTAACCTTTGAAATAGCTGAGTGTTTCTGTAAATCTACAGTTTAAAATATTGTTTTAATCTTCACTATGTCATCTTTTCCTCACACAAGTGGAATATCCTTTATTATCATGCGCGGACCAGTACAGAAGTATAGTGAAAAGTTTACAATGTCACCGCTTACAGTGCTATCTTAGATACAAAGTACCGAGATACAAATGTTAGATACAAAAAGAGGAATAAAAAGAAGTATTTCCATGACTTCACAGTGATTCATAGAATAAGCTAGAAATATGAGTTAGTTATAATGATAGACATTACAGTTGAAGAAACAATTTACAAATAAACATTACATTGCCGTAGCTCAGCGCAGGGGCTTTTACATGTGGTCTGACTGCCCTGACCATTTCTAGCCCAGTAACCATTCCCTGCTCCACTCCAGGCCTTCAGCCTACTCTCACTTGCCCTCAGGTAAGATTCTCATTTCCCCACAACAGCCTCCACTCTGGGACTCACATTCCCACAACAGACTCCACTCTGGGACTCACATCCCCATGACAGCCTCCACTCTGGGACTCACATCCCCACGACAGCTTCCACTCTGGGACTCACATCCCCACGACAGCTTCCACTCTGGGACACAGCTCTGGGACTCACTAGTGATAGCCTACAGTTTGGAGTTGCCTCTTCCATTTTCTTTAAGGTAAATCCAAGTTAAAAGTTGAAAAAAAAAATGCAGGGAAGGAGAAAAAAAGAGAGATTAAAACAAGGAAAAGAACGGGCAGTGTAGAACAGCTCTGGCTGGAGCATCTTACTCTGCCACCGTCTTGCTGGAATAGGCAAGGCTGTCCCAAAAAAAAAGCCTTATTTTGCATTATCCTTGATACCAAGGGACTAGAAACTGAAGAGAATTAAATATATATAAGCAACATGTTCCTTTTAGTCTCTGGTATGCAGAGTCTTCACTGGTACATGTTTGTATGGAAACTTCAAGTGAACAATATGAACTTATTGTTACTTCCAAGCACTGACATGTTATAATAGACAAAGAGAGTGAAAAATAGAGAAAGAACAAGAAAGATAAAGCTGCAAAGAAAAAGTTAAAATGACAGACAGAGAGATACAGATAAAAGGAGCAGAGAAAATTTAATGTAAATTATCCGAATAGTGCTTGAAAAATATTTATTCTGTTACAACCATGTGAAGTGTGAATCTTCTCCCCTCTTTTCAACCTCCTCACCAAGGTTTAAGCTCTCAGCCCATGGCCATGCCATTCTCCAAGGTATTTTACTCACCATGCAAGGAATGTTATTATATACCTCTAGAGCACTTGACTCCAGGCCTCCTGTCTTGGAGGTATGTGCACTGCCATTGCACTATGAGAGTCCTCTACTTTTCTCCAGTCAAAATATAGTTTATTGTTTTCGCTGGAAACAACTAAGGGCCAACTACACAATTGTCTTGAGTAAGATTTTGACCTGCTAACTCCACAAAAAATAATAAAAATGGAACAGCAAGCATTGGCCTCTGTAAAATCACAGACACTCAAACACACACACATAAAGTTAAAATGGATGAACATTTCGTATAGAGGAAAGTAAACGAATGTACGGTTTAAAGTTGTTATGGTGTCCTTGAGGTACAAGCCTTTAAACAGAGATCACCATTGTTGGATTGATGTCTTAGGCCTTCTGCAGTAGTGTGTATTGCACTTATCCATTGACTCCTCAATGATGTAACTTTTTTTTAAATCAGTATTGTCATGGGCACTTTTTGTTCTTGAGACACAAGGAACAAGTTTTCAAAGAACACGTTCTGCGTTGCATCCTTAATTTAATCTCTAACCTGTATCAAAGCACCTTCTTAAAATTCAAGCTTGATTGTCTATTCCATCTGTGGAAATTAGATTCATCAGCTTGATAACTGTATGCCAAATTCCAGCTACGATATGTGAACGACCTCCAAGGGTGTAAATCAAAACGTGTGATGAGTGCCTTTATGCACCTCCCCAGTGGGTCTTGCAGTCTGGTTTTATTGCCTTGGATAAAAAATTATATTCAGCTCTGCTTTCTCTTGTCTAATTCATGTTGAAACTTGGCCACATGTGGGGTCAAGTGATGCTTGTGCCACCTTTTACCAGTATTTTTGGATCCTTTTTGAAACAATTTAACTCAATGAAAGCGCCAGGTATTAAATTGGAAATGGAATTCAACAATCAGTTTGAACACTGTTTATCATTGTGACAGGCTACTGTGAAGCTGAACTCAAGAATGTCATCATGGGCCCAAAACTGGACATCCTAAACTGACTCACAGCTGAAGAAATCGGTCCTGACAGAAAATTGGCCAAACAGAATTAAACACCAGCCAACAGCTATCAGCAACAGATAACAGTGGAAATCAAGATCAAAGTGGTCACAAAGGGTTCAAGAGGAACCAGTTACAACCAGCCAAAATGTTCTATATTGGAGGAGTATTGATCAGACTTTGTGGTACCTTGACTTCCAGTCAGTTCCTGAGGCGTGCACTTTGCACCTCTCTGGCATGGTAGCAGTGAAGTGCATTGTAATGACCCCTTTGGATGCTTTGAATCCCACTCATGACACCATTGGCAAAAAGCCACAGAACATTCAAGAAGGTTCAGGATGAGGAGGAATGAAAACACACAGAGACCCTCTTCAGCAAAAACACGAAGCAAGCTTTGTGACAGAAGACCATGTGGCAAACCAAGAAGTCATAAACACGTGGGCCGTTGTGGGTAATATCCTTTCTCAGACGGAGAGAGCTAGATAAAGAGTAATGGGAATTTAGGAAATGCTGACACAGTGTTTTTAAGAAGGAATGTCTTACGAATCAAATAGAGTTGAACCACAAACCAAATTCTGCGTCCCTTTCTCTGCCTCACTGGCAAGAGAACTTGGTAACTTGCTTTTAATACATAAACTAGTTGAAGTGTCCAAAGTATGGACCATAGCTCCCTAATTTCTGTTTTTTTTTTCCTTCTCTATCTTCCTTCAGGATGCTGCTTAAAATCTCTCTCTTTTACCAAACGTTCTGACATCTAGCCCAGTGGCACAGTGTCACAGTGTCACTTTTGCTTGGCTGTAAATACCCCTGCAACAAAACTTCAAATATGCTTATCATGTTAAAGGCAACTCTATAGACGAACATTGTTGTTCACAATCCAGCAACAGTTACAGAATGATTTAGACTCTAAAAAGGCAGCAATCTCAGATCTGTCATGCATAACAATTTCAAGAATGGGCAAGCTTTTTTTGACAAAGGAGGAGTTGGTCTAAGTGTTGCTTTGATGTATGTTTTTAGAGTCATATTGATTTTATAACCATGTTCTCATGCTGACTGTGCAGGTATCAAAATGTTTAAATCCTCAAAATCCCTTTCATATTTTTCACAATACTTGGTGAAAGGCAATCAAAAATGTGTTGCACACAGAAACCATTAAATGCAATTCAATTTGTCTTCAAATGGTCAAAGTACTTTTTATTGATGTTTTTTACTCAATAAATGACACTAAGCATCACCCATGATACATGGGAACATTTTACAGATAAGGAACTCACTGTTAGGTTTTTTTCTGCATATCTATTTTAAAATTAATTACACAATCATGATGTTCAGTCAACTCATGAGTTTAAGTACTGTATCCCAGATATCGAGTTCACACTCTTAGCAAGTTCAATCTCTCACTGGTTTACTGGCTGAAACTTTATAAGGTTTTATACAATAAAAAAATAAATTGTTTGTCATAACTGCCTTTATACATCGAAGCTGGCAGCTGAAATCCATTGTGCTGGTAAGTTGCTCCAG
>NW_025965879.1:97470-100142 GCF_021869965.1 Rhincodon typus | reverse complement strand
AGTGTTCAATGTTCAGTGTTCAATGTTCAATGTTCAGTATTCAGTGTTTAATGTTCAGTGTTCAATGTTCAGTATTCAATTGTCAATGTTCAGTGTTAGAGTTCTGGGTTCAGTGTTAGGGGTTCAAGGTTCAGGATTCAGTACTCAGTGTTCAATGCTCAATGTTCAATGTTCAGTGTCAAATGTTCAGTATTTGAGGTTCTGTGTTCAGTGTTCAGGGTACAATATTTATTGTTCAATGTTTAGTGTTTAGTGTTCAACCTTCAGTTTTAAGCATTCAGTTTTATATTTTTAGTGTTCAGTTTTCAGGGACCAGTGTTTGGTGTTCAGTATTCAATGTTGGATGTTCAGTATCAGGGCACAGTGTTCAATTTTCATCGTTCACTGTTCAATGTACAGGTCTCAATATTCAGTGTCTCATTTCACCTGACAAAGAAGCAGTGCTTCAAAAGCTTGTGATTTTAAATAAACCTGTTGGACTACAATCTGGTGTCGTGTGACGTCTGACTGTGTCCACCCCAGTCCAACATTGGCACCTTCACATTCAGTACTCGATGTTAAGTGTTCAATATTTGTAGGTCAGAGTTCAATGTTTAATGTTCAATGTTCAGCATTCAGTTTTAAATGTTCAGTTTTTAGTTCAGTGTTTGGTGTTAAATGTTCAGTGTTCAGTGTTCCATGTTCAATGTTCTGTGTTCAATATTCAGTGTTCAGTTTTCAATGTTCAGTGTACTGTGTTCTGGGTTCATGTTTGGTGTTTGGTGTTAAAAGTTCAGTGCTCAGTGTACAGGATTCAGTGTTAAAAATTCAGTGCTCAGTGCTCAGTGTTCAGGGTTCAGTATTCAGTGTTGGGGTTTGCTGTTCAATGCTCCAGGTTCAAAGAACAAAGAACAGTACAGCACAAGACCGTGCCCTTCAGCCCACCAAGACTGCTCCGACACATGACGCCTTTCTGAACTAAAAACCTTTTGCCTCTACATGGTCTGTATCCTTCTATTTCCTGCCTGTTTATATATCTGTCAAGAGCATCTTAAATGTTGCTGTCATATCCAGCACCACCACCTCCTCTGGCAATGCATTCCAGGCACTTACCACCACTTGCCTCTCATACTTCCTTTAAACTTACCCCATTTTACCTTAAACCTATGTCCCTTGGCAATTGACATTTCTACCCTGGGAAAATGATTCTGACTATCCACTCAACTGTACCTCTCATACTTTGGAAAACTTGTATCAGGTTGCCCACCACCACCCTTCCTCCCCACCACCAACCCCCACCCCCACGCCCACCCCCCATTCTCCAACATTCAAGTGAAAACAAACCACGTTTGTCCAATCTCTTCTTATAGCTAATACCTTCCAAACCAGGCAACATCCTGGTAAACCATTTCTGTACCCTGTCAAAAGCATCCACATTGTTCTGATCGGGTGGTACACCATATTCCCAATGTGATCTAACTAAAGCTCTATGCAGCTGCAACATGACTTGCCGATTTTCATGCTCTACACACCAACCGTTCAATGTTAAGTGTTCAATGTTCAGTGTCTTGAGTATTCAACATATGGAGTTCAGTGATTGGGTTTCAGTGTTCAATATTCACTGCTCACTTTTTGATGATCACTCTTCAGTGATTTATGTTTGGTATTCAGGGTTCAATATTTAATGATCAGTGTTCAATGTTCAATATATAGCATCCACTGTTCAATGTTCTATGTTCAGTGTTCAACGTTGAATGTTCAGTGTTCAGGATTCAATATTTGGTGTTCCTTGTTCAGGATTCAAAGTTCAGCGTTCACTGTTAAATGTTGAGTGATCAATTCTCAATGCTCAATGTTCAGTATTCAGTTTTCAATGTTCAGACTTCATTTCAGTGTTCAATGTTCAGGGTTCATGGTTCAGTGTTTGGTGTCAAATGTTCAGTGATCGGGCTTCAACGTTCAATATTCACTGTTCGTTGTTTAGTCTTCATTGTTCAATATTCCGTGTTCAATGTTATTTGATCAATGTTCAATGTGCAGCTTTCAATGTTCAATATTCAGGATTCTATGTTCATGGTTCATTGTTTGGGGTTCAGCATTCAGGAATCAATGTTTGGGGTTCAGTGTTCAGGACTGAGGGTACAGAGCTGAGGGTTCACCACTCAATATTCAGTGTTCAATATTCAGCGTTCAGTGTTCGGTGTTGAAAGTTCAGTATTCAGTGTTCAATGATTAGCATTCAATGTTTAGTGTTGAATACTCAGTGTTGAAAGTTCAGTGTTCAATGTTCACTGTTGAGAGCACAGTGTTCATTGTTCAAAGATCAATATTTAATGGATAGATTTCAGTGTTCAGTGCTCAACATTCAGTATTCAATGTTGAATGTTCAGTATTCAGTGCTCAAAGTTTAGTGCTCCAAGTTCAATCTTCAGTGTCCAGTGGAGTGTTCAGTGATCAGTGCACGATGTTCTGTTTTCAATGTTCAGTGTTAAGTGTTCAATGTTAAATGTTCAGTGTCCAATGTTCATTGTTCAGTGTTCAGTATTCAATGTCCGGTATTTAGTATTCAGTGCTCAGTATTCAGTATTGTGTATTGAGAGTTCTGTATTCATTGTTCGGTATTCAGTGTTCGGTATTCCGTGTTCTGTATTCAGTATTCTGTATTCAATGTTCAGTATTCAGTATTTTGTATT
>NW_025965879.1:63313-97460 GCF_021869965.1 Rhincodon typus | reverse complement strand
TGTTCTGTATTCACTGTTCTGTATTCAGTATTGTGTATTGAGTGTTCTGTATTCATAGTTCGGCATTCAGTGTTCGGTATTCAGTGTTTGGTATTCAGTATTCTGTATTCAGTGTTCTGTATTCAATGTTCGGTATTCTGTATTTAGCATTCTGGGTTCAGTTTTCTGTATTCAGTGTTCGGTATTCAGTGTTCCATATTTAGTATTCAATGTCCAAATGTGAATGTTTAGTATTCAATATCTAATATTGAATGTTTAGCATTCACTGTTCATTATTCAGCATTCATTGTTGAATATTTAGTGTTCAGGTTTCAACGGATCAGTTGGGGTGGCATTTGGAAGCACTGAGGAGCAGACTGTGTGATAGTTAGGTGCAGGGCTGGATGAACACAGCAGGCCAAGCAGCATCATAGGAGCAGAGAGGCTGACGTTTCGGGCCTAGACCCTTCATCAGAAAAGGATAGTTAGCAGCTTCAGTGAGGTCACACCAAATATACAGTCAGGTCAATGGGTGACCACCAGGATAGGGAGACAGGTACTGTGGGAGTCTCCTGTGGCTAGCCTCCTCCCAAACAAGTACACCATTTTGGATATTGTTGGGGTGGATAGCCTGTTAGAAGAAAATAGCAGCTGCAGCCTGGTGTTTGGCACTGTGACTGGTTCTGCTGTAAAGGAGGTTATGGCAAGGCCATAGCAAGAAAAGAGAAGATTGAGTCTAGCACAGAAATTAATGAGAGCAAGTTAAATAGACAGGGCAGGCAAGAGCGTAGCAGGGAATGAGGCAAGATTGATTAATTAAACTGCATTTATTTTCAGTGCAAGAGGCCTGACAGGTAAGGCAGATGAAGTCAGAGCATGGACGGGAACATGGGACTGGGATGTCATAGCTATTACAGAAACATGGCTAAGAGACAGACAGGACCGGCAGCTTAACGTTCCAGGGTACAGATGCTATAGGAAGGATAGAGGAGAGGCAAGAGAGGAGTGGGAGTGGTGTTTTTGATTAGGGAGAACATCATGTCAGTACTTAGAGAGTATATTCCTGAGGGATCATCCAATGATGCTATATGGGTGGAACTGAGTAATAAGAAGGGAGTGATCACTTTGATGCAATCATACTGTAGGCCCCTCCTGGTCATCAGTGAAAAATTGAAAAGGAAATATGTAGGGAGATCACAGATAGCTCCAAGGATAATAGGATTGTAATACTAGAGGATTTTAACTTTCAAAACGTAGACTGGGACTGCCATAGTGTCAAGGGCTTGGATGGGGAGGGTTTTGTTAAGTGTGTTCAGGAAAATGTTCTCAATCAATATGTAGGTGCCCCGACTGCAGAAGGTTCAAAAACTGACCTCCTCTTGGAGGCAAGGCAGGGCAAGTGACTGAGGTATTAGTGGGGAGCACTTTGGAACCTATACTCTATTAGTTTTAAAATATTTATGGAATAGGATAGGTCTGGTCCACAAGTTAAAGTTCTAAATTGTATAAGGCTAATTTTATGATATTAGACAGGAATTTTCAAAAGTTGATTGGTGAAGGCTGTTTGCAGGTAAGTGGGAATCTTTCAAAAGCAAGATAATGAGAGTTCAGGGGCAGCATGTTCATATTAGTATGATGGGCAAGGCTGGTAGCAGTCAAGGTGATTAGAGAAATTGAGGCTTTGGTCAAGAAAAAAAGTACATGGCACATACAGACACCTGGGATCAAGTGAATCTCTTGAGGAGTATAGGGGGTGTAGAAGTACAGTTGAAAGGGAAATCAGGAGGGCAAAAAAGGGACATGAGATAGCTTTGGCAGATAAGGGACAGGAAAATCCAAAGAGATTCTACAAATATATTAAGGACAAAGAGTAACTAGGGGGAGAATAGAGCCCCTTAAAGATCAATGAGGCCATCTATGCATAGAGCCACAGACGATGGGCGAGAGCCTAAATGAATATTACTCATCAGGGGAGGCAATGGCCTGGTGGTATTATCACTGGACTGTTAATTCAGAGAACCAGTAATGTTCTGGGTACCCAGGTTTGAATCCCACCACAGCAGATGGTGGAATTTGAATTCAATAAATATCTGGAATTAAGAGTCCATGAATCCATTGCCAATTGTTGGAAAAACCCACCTGGTTCACTAATGTCCTTTAGTGAAGGAAATTGCCATCCTTACCTGGTCTGGCTTATATGTGACTCAAGACCCATGCAACGTGGTTGACTCTGAATTGCCCTCTGGGCAATTAGGGATGGGCAATAAATGGCCTAGCCAGTGATGTCCACATCCCACAAATGAATAAAAAAGAAGTATTTACCTTGGAGAAACACATGGAAGCTAGGGAACTCAGGAAAGTAAATAGTGATGTCTTGAAAAAAGTCCATATTACAGAAGAGGTAATTCTGGAGGTCTTAAAATGCGTAAAGGTAGATAAATCCTTAGGTCCTTATCAAGTGTATCCCAGGACATTGTGAGAAGCTAGGTAAGTAATTGTGAGGCCCTAGCAGAGATATTTGTATCATCAACAGACACTGGTGAGGTGCTGGAAGACTGGACAGTGGCTAATGTTGTGCCTGAGGTTGTAGACATTCTCACCAAGCTGGTAGGTTTGGTTGCAAATATTTCATCACCCTGCTAGGTAACATCGTCAGTGCACCTCCAGTGAAGCGTCGGTGTTCTGTCCTGATGTTATTTCTTTGCCTCGGTTTGCTGGGGTGATTGATATTACTTCCAGTTTTGTTTCTCAGTGGTTTGCATACAGAAGTATACCAACCAACCCAGCAAACTGAGGCATATAAATAGCAAGCGGGACAGAACACCAACGCTTCACTGGAGGCGCACTGACGATGTTACCTAGCAGGGTGACGAAATGTTTGTAACCAAACCCACCGGCTAGGCCAGCATGTCTACAACCTCATCCACAACCCAAACTGCTTGGAAACTTTAATGCTGTGTCTTTATTTTAAAAAAGGCTGAAAGGAAAAGCCAGGGAACTATAGACCGGTGAGGCTAACTTAAATGGTGGCTACATTGTTAGAGTGGATTCCAAGAGACAGGATCTGCATGTATTTGGAAAGGGAAGAACTGATTAGGGATAGTCAGCATGGCTTTGTGCGTGGGAAATAGTGTCACACAAATTTGATTGAGTTTTTTGAAGAGGTGACCAAGAAGCTAGGTGAAGGCAGAGCAACAAACGTTGTCTGCATGGACTTTAGAAAGGCCTTTGACAAGGTTCTGCATGGTAGACTGGTTAGTAAGGTTAGATCACATGGGATCCAGGGAGAGCTAGCCAATTGGATAGACAAAATTGGCTTGACCGCAGGAGATAGAGGATGGAGGAAGAGGGTTTTGTTTAGTCTGGAGGCCTGTGACCAGTGGTGTGCTACAAGGATCAGTGCTGGGTCCACTGTCATTCATCAAAATGATTTGGATGAGAATATGGGAGGCATGGTTTGTAAGCTTTGGATGACACCAAAATTGGTGAGATAGCAGACAGGGAAGAAGATTATCTAAGAGTACAATAGGATCTTGATCAACTGGACTAGTGGACCGAGGAATGGCAGACGGAGTTTAATTCAGATAAATGTGAGGTGTTGCATTTTGGCAAAACAAACAAGGGCGCAATTAATGGTAGGACAATGAGGAGTGCTGTTGAACAGAAAGATCTAGAGGTGCAGGTACGTAGTTCCTTGAAAGTGGCATCACAGGTAGACAGGGTGGTGGAGAAGGCTTTTGGCACGCTTGCCTTCACTGGTTAGTGCCTTGAGAATAGGAGTTGGGATGTCGTGTTACATCTCTACAAGGGTTTGGTGAGGCCACATTTGGAGTATTGCATACAATTCTGGTCGCCCTGCTCTAGGAAGATGTTATTAACCTGGAAAGGGTGCAAAAAAGATTTACAAGCATGTTACCAAGACTGGAAGGTTTGCATTCTAATGAGAGGTTGGATAGACTGGTACTTCTTTCCCTAGAGCATAGGAAGCTGACAGGTGACCTTATAGAGGTTAATAAAATCATGAAGAGTATAGGTAAAGTGAATTGCCAAAGTCTTTTTCCCAGGGTAGGGGATTCCAAAACTAAAGGGCACGTTTTGCGGTGAGGGGGAAAAGATTTAAAAAGCCTGAAGGAAATGTTCACAAAGTGGGGTGGTGCATATGTGGAATGAGTTGCCAGAGGAAGTGGTAGAGACAGGTACAATTATAACATTTCAAAGACATTTGGACTGCTACATAGATAGGAAAAGGTTTAGAAGGATATGGGCCAAACACAGGCAATAGAGGCTAGTTCAGTTTAGGAAACTTAGTCGGCATGGACCACTTGGTCCGAAGGGCTGTATGACTCCATGACTCTAATATCCAGTGTTCAGGTTTCAATTTTCAATGTTCAGTGTTCAATATTCAGTGTTCAGTATTCAATGTTTAATATTCACTATTCAATCCTCACTGTTCAATCTTCAATGCTCAGGTTTCAATATGCAGTGTTCAGTGTTATATGTTCAGTGTTCACAGTTCAGGACATGGGGTTCACTGTAAACATTCAGTGTTGACTTTTCAATGTTCACTCTTCAAGGTTCAATGTTCGGTTTTCAATGTTCTGTGTTTGTTGTTCAGTGTTTGAGGTTCAGTACTCAGTGTTCAGGGATCAGTGTTCAGGCTTCAATGTTCAGTGTTCAAAATTCAGAGTTCAATGTTCAATGTTTAGTGTTCAGGGTTCAGCATTCAGAGTTCAATGTTCAGGGTTCCAAGTTCAATGTTTAGAGTTCTGCGTTTGGGGTTCAGGGTTTAGTTTCCAGGGTTCAGTGTTCCAGGTTTCACTGTTCACTGTCCAGGGTTCAATGTTTAGTATTTGGGGTTCAGTGTTTAGTGTTAGGGGTTCAGGTTGTGGGATTTAAGTATGCTCCCCCACTCTGGGGCAGCTCACTGAAAATCAACCCCTACTATTCCCCGAGCTGTCACAGAAGGTTACATTTTCAAAATAAATTCACAAAACCCCCCAAACAACTTGTTATTTCAGATTCAGGCTGACAGGAAACACAGAATCAGGTTTCTAACCTCAGCTTGAATCGCTATTTATTACAGGTCATTCGATTCTAGCTGCAGTTAAAGAATTAAATTAATTTAAGTACAAATTAAAACTCTAAATCCTTGTAAATTTGTCCTCCCACACAGAAAGTCATAAACGGGGAGAAAAAAAATATGGGCAGCAGGGAAATTGGGAAAACAGTCTTTGTTCACAAGAACTGTTGGGTTCATTATTGCTTATCTGAAGGTTTTTCCATGACCACTTGTTTTCTGAATGCAAAAGGCACAGGCTGGCTGATTCACTTATGAAAGTTCTCTGACTTATCCAATTCAGAGTTGCAACTTGCAGCGTCTGGGGAAGGAAAGACAAGCTGGTTTTTATCAGGTTTAAAGTGGGTTACTGCAGAGAACTGAGAGTGAGTGTGTTTTGGCTGCTGCAGACCTGCTGGTTTCTCCTCAATCTGACCTCGCTTCTCTCTGTCTTGTTCACAGCCCAAACTGTTCAGCTTCCTGACAACCAATCACATGGTTGTTGGCGGGCAGAGGACCTTTCTCATTGAAACCTGGCCACTAATCCACACCAATCAGCTTCACTTGTAAACCACTTCTCAGCTCCAGTTCGTCTGCACGTTGCTGGGACCCACAGCTCCAGAAACAGGATTCTCAAAAGGTATCAAATTCCTTACTTTCAGAACATGCAGCCATCCTTGTACACCCCTGGGTTTCAAAACAGCTGTTTTTCATTTCAGACCAGCTTTATAACTTAAAATGACAAAGCCTTTACAGTGTCCAGTGTTCGGGTTTCAGGGTTCAGTGTTCGAGGCTTAGAGTTGGAGTGCATGGGTCAGGGTTCAGAGTTTGGTTTTCAGGCCTGACATTTAGCGTTTGGGGTTCAGTGTTTGGTGTTTGGGTTCAGTGTTTGGGGTTCAGTGTTTGGTGAGCAGAGTTCAATGTTCAAGGTTCAGTGTTTCGTGCCTAGGGTTCAGGTTGTGGGGTTTGGGGTCCAAAGTTCTGTGTTTGGGGTTCAGAGTTTGGTTTCCAGGGTTCAGAGTTGTGTTCGAGGTTCAGTGTTTAGTGTTTGAGGTTCAGGGTTCAGTGTTCAGTGTTTGAGGTTCAGGTTGTGGGGTTGCTCCCCCTCCCTGGAGCAGTTCACTGAAAATCAACCCCTACAGTCCCAGAGTCATCACAAAAGGTAGCATTTTTAAAATAAACTCACAAAATCCTCAAACTTCCTGGGTTTTCAGACTCAGACTGCCAGGAAATATAGAATCAGGTTTCTGTCCTTAACAAGAACAACTATTTATTACAGGTCATCAGAATCCAGATGCAGGTAAAAAATTAAATTAAGTACAAATTAAAACTCTAAATCCTTTATAAATTCATCATCCCACACAGACAAACATAAACAGGGGGAAAAATATGGGCAGTAGGGAAACTGGGAAAACAGTCTTTGTTCACAAGAACTGTTGAGTTGGTTATTGCTTATCTGAAGGTTTTTCCATGACCACTTGTTTTCTGAATGCAAAAGGCACAGGCTGGCTGATTCACTTATGAAAGTTCTCTGACTTATCCAATTCAGAATTGCAACTTGCAGCATCTGGAGAAGGAAAGATAAGCTGGTTTTTATCAGGTTGAAAGTGGCTTATTGCAGAGAGAGTGTGTGTTTTGGCTGCTGCAGACCTGCTGGTTTCTCTTCAATCTGACCTCGCTTCTCTCTGTCTTGTTCACAGCCCAAACTGTTCAGCTTCCTGACAACCAATCACATGGTTGTTGGCGGGCAGAGGACCTTTCTCATTGGAATCTGGCAACTAATCCACACCAATCAGCTTATGTCCAGCATTCAGTTTTTGGCGTTCTGTGTTCAGGATTTGAGGTTCAGTTTTTGGAGGTCACTCTTCTGGCTTGTATTTCAGGGTTTAGTATTTGGTTTCAGTGTTCAGGATTCGTGTTCAATGTTCAGTGTTTGGGGTTCAGTGTTCCAGATTCCAGTTCAGTTTTTGGAAGTCACTCTTCAGACTTATATTTCAGGGTTTAGTGTTTGGCTTTGTGGTTTATTTTTCAATGTTCAGGGCTCAGAGTTCAGCATTCAGTGATCAGGGTTTAGTGTTCAGGGATCAGGGTTCAGCATTCAGTGATCAGTAAACAGGGTTCAGTGTTCAGGGATCAGGATTCAGAGTTCAGTGTTCACTGTTCAGTCCTCAGTGCTTATGGTTCAGGTTTTGCAGTTCAGAGTTTGGGGTTCAGCGTTTTGGGTTCAGGTTTTAGAGTTTCGTGTTCAAGATTTGGTGTTCAGGTTTTGGTGTTTGGGTTTGAGATTTAGGATTGGGGTTCAGGGTTCAGGCTTTGAGATTCGATGTTTGGGGTTCAGGGTTTGGGGTTCACTTTCAGTGTTTGGGGTTCAGGATTCAGGACTTAGGGTTCAGAAGGTTTGGAGTTTGTGATTTGGAGTTTGGGGTTTGGGATTTAGGTTTCAGTGTTTATACTTCAGTATTCAGGGTTTGGGGTTTAGATTTTGGGGTTTGGTGTTCAGGCTTCAGTGTTTGGGGTTCTAGGGTTCATGGTTCAGTGTTTGGGGTCTGGGGTTTGTAGTTTGGGGTTCAGTGTTTAGGGTTCTGGGTTTAGAGTTCAGTGTTTGGGGTCTGGGGTTTGTAGTTTGGGATTCAGGGTTTAGGGTTCAGTGTTTGGGGTCTGGGGTTTGTTGTTTGGGGTTCAGTGTTTAGGTTTCTGGGTTTAGAGTTCAGTGTTTGGGGTCTGGGGTTTGTAGTTTAGGGTTCAGTGTTTAGGGTTCTGGGTTTAGGGTTCAGTGTTTGGGGTCTGGGGTTTGTAGTTTGGGGTTCAGGATTTAGGGTTCAGTGGTTCAGGTCTGGGGTTTGTAGTTTGGGGCTCAGGTTTTGAGGTTTAGGGATCAAGGTTTGGGGTTCAGGTACAGGCTTCATAGTTCGATACTCAGGGTTTCGAGGTTTTGGGTTTGGGGTTCTATTCTGAGATTTGTTGTCTTCAGACTCCCTATGCCACCCTCTCACCATGTTCTCTCCCTCCACTCGTTGCCCTCCTCTACAGATGGACTACCTTGGCCCACCTTTCGATAATCCAGACTTCGACCCTCCGCGGCTGAACCGTACAGAGGCCATTCCCAGTGCCACGCTAGAAGTGAGTGCTTGGAGGAACCTTGGTGACCAGCGTCGCCTCACGGAGAATCTTCGGGCCTACACCCTGTTGCTGCGGTGCCTGGGGGATGTAGATCGGGAGCTGACTAACCCCACCCTGAGGCTGACCTTCCAACACTTCTGCGCCAGCATCCGGGGACTAACCATCAGCATCTCAGGCCTGGTCACCTCACTGGGCTATCCCGCGCCTACCCTACTTCCCCCTGCGCACTTGGCCAGGGGCCTGGCACCTGCCCCCAGTGACTTCCTGAAGAAACTTGACCACTTCTGGCTGATGCGGGAGCTGCAGGGTTGGTTACTGCGCTCGGCCAAAGATTTCAATCGTTTAAAGAAACGTCTTGGCGGCTTTGTCACCCATTTGGACTATCGGAGACCCTGATTTGGGGAGAAGGGGAAGATCCCCGTCCCTTTTCTCCACACCCTGAACCCCTCACCTTGACCATCCCGTTAGTGCCTTATGCTAACATACATTCCCCACCTCCACCTGCGTGCCTCCTCCTGCCAAACATTCCCTACTGCTGGATGTGATTGCGCGAGCGGACAGTACTCATGCAACAGTCCCAAGTGCACCATTTACTACAAACAGTCAGGTGCATTCGTGGCTAGGGATGCCTTCTCTGCAAACAACAGGAATGTGTTGTGTGTTTGATTCCAACGTGCCTGAAACCCAAGGACCTCCTCTTGCTTACACAATGGTGATGCTCAGCCAATCCAGACCAGATCAGACAACTGATCAACACTCTTTTGTGGGGTGCAAATTGCTTGCTTGTTTGACTTTAAACATTCTCAAGTTTATCCTCACCAACACAGGATAAATGCTTCCAAATACTGTGTCTCTTTCCAGTGACTATTCAACCAGCCTAACACCTCATCAAAGTACCACAAACATCCCATAACGTTCCTGCCTTATACCCACCTTGCAACACCATATTGTTAGGAATACACTCTGATCTCTCCTCAATGAAGAGGAACGGAGAGAGAGGGCAATCAGCGATAATGTTCTTGGCCGATTTCCAAGATGTCCGTAGTCCTGACGGGAGAGGTGACATCATAGAGGGGAAGGAGTAGGGGTCTAAATTGTGCCGTTGCAGGGGCAGGAGAGGGTCATGGCCAGGGAGGCTTTTAGGTGGTGTGATGAACGAAGTCCATAAAATTTTTCTGGCTGTTTTAGTTTTGAGAGAAATTCCTCTGTGGTTTGGCAGAGTCTCATGTGAGAAAGGGACAAATGTAGGACCCGAGCCTGTTGCCATTTCAGCAGGACAACAAGTCAAAGAGCAGGCAAAGAAGGGCATGGGCTACAGATCTTACCTCCTCTGAAACATTGGGAAAGGCCCAATGACCAGGCAAAAATAGTGAGTCTCAGAGAAAGGGTGTCATGGAATATGCATGAAGAGGGAAAGCCTCATAGAAATGAGGATGAAAATTGCCACCTCACAATCCATAATAATTCAGATAAAATAATGCAGATCCATCGAGGAATAAATTGCTCCCAAAACAGGCCAGGTCAGGGCATAAAACACCACGGTCAGTGCCAAGCCCCAATAGCAACCACTTGGTTAGTAGGAGAGAAGGGGCGATATAATACACTGCATTAGAGAGAAAGAGGGTCCGGGGAAATCGGCCAGGGTTCCAGCTCCTGATCACTGTCCAGTGATCCCTGGGTTAGAGAGAGAGAAGAGAAGGGAAATTTCAGCCTCCCATGGTTGTTTCTTTCTTCTCTAGCAGGGTGGGTTATGTGACAGCACACACATCCTACAGACTGTAACCGCTCTATGATTAATATTTATTTATTTGAACTGTTATTTAATTTATTTATTACAAAAACTTCTAACATGTCATCATAAATAAAGGTGCTAGTTTCAAAATCTTTACTGAATTGTCCAGCTTTCTGTCTTTTCAAATTACAAGCGGCTTTTTGAAACACGGGGACAGGTGGAGCCATTCAGCCCCTTTGTCAATCTGTTACAAAGTTTTATACTACGTATTTCTAAGCCTCATACTTGGAAAGTGAAAGCAAGTTAAACATATATCATATGACTGCAGCAAGCTACAAGAATACAATATACGAAATGTCCTGGGAACCCAGCTTCAAATCCCACATGGCAGATGGTGGAAATTGAATTCAATAAAAATCTGGAATTAAGAGTCTAATGATGACCATGAACTATTTTCAATTATCAGAAAAACCGATCAGGGTCACTAACGTCTTTGAGAGAAGGAAATCTGCCATCCTGACCTACATGTGACTCCAGAACCACAGCAACATGGTTCACTCAAAACTATCTTCTGGGCAATTAGGGATGAGCAGTAAATGCTTGTCTAACTTGCAATACCCACTTCCCAATAATAAATTTTAAAATGTTGTCTTTTTCCAAACATCCCTCTTTCCATAAAAGGAAAAAAACAAAATTGTGGACACCATTTTGCACTGACACATTATCTTACACATATTATCTCTAATGCCAACTTTATTTCACGTACCAAATTCTGCTAATTTCAGTCAGTCCCACTTTTATCAATCTCTACATGTGCCTTTCATGAGTTATCTCTAAAGTCTTCAGTTCTTCTGATGATATATGTGGTATTTATTTTTTTGCCAGTTGGTCTGGAATCAGCTCCATTCATCTCTGGGGAACCTTGGTGCCAAGGTGAGTGCTTCATCAGGGCAGGACTCTGGTCTTTTAGACTGAATGTCTGGATTGGGGAGCACTTTTCCTCTGTCAGTTGCAGACCTCTGTACTTCTGCCACTTTCAGCAGCATCATTTCCTCTTCCCCCATTCAATTATACCTTTTCCCTCCTCCTGTGTTGTGCCCTTTTGTTTCACTTGCCTACCTTGTGCATGAAAACAGGATTAAGATAGTTCAGTAGTTGATTTTGACTCGATGGGCTGAAGAGCCTTTTTCTATCCTGTGAATCTCTATGACTCTATCATCAGCTGCTAAGAATGATTCAGAGAGACATAGAACTGTATAGCACGGAAACAGATCATTTGGTCCAAGCTGACCATTTATCTATATTAATTTAAATAAATGCCATTTGCCAGCATTTGGCCCATATCCCTCTAAACCCGTCCTATTCATTTACCTATCCAGATGCCTTTTAAATGTTGCAATTGTACCAGCCTCCACCACATCATCTGGCAGCTCATTCCACATACGCACCAACATCTGGTGAATAAGTTCTCCTTAAGTCCTTTTTAAATCTTTCCCCTCTCACATTAAACCCATGCCTTCCAGTTTTGGACTCCCTACACTAGAAAAAAGACCTTGGCTATTCATTCTATCCATGCCCCTCATGATTTTGTAAACCTCCATAAGTTCACCCCTCAGCCTCCAATGGTCCAGGAAAAATAGCCTATTCAGCCTCTATCTATAGCTGAAATCCACCAACCTCGGCAACATCCTTGTAAATCTTTTCTGAACCCTTTCAAGCTTCACTGCATCCTTCCTATAGCAGGGAGACCAGAATTGAACGCAGTATTCCAAAAGTGGCCTAATCAATGTCCTGTACTCCCAACTTCTATACTCAATGCACTGACCAACAACGGCAAGCGTACCAAACGCCTTCTTCACCATCCTGTCTACTTGTGACCCCACTTTCAAGGAACTATGAACCTGCACTCCAAGGTTTCTCTGTTCAGCAACCCTTGCCAGGATCTCCTAAGTGTGCAAGTTCTGCCCTGATTTGCCTTACCAAAATGCAACACCACACATTTATCTAAATTAAACTCTATTTGCCACTCCTTGGCCCATTGGGTCATCTGAACAAGACCCTGTTGTACTCTGAGATAACCCTTATCACTGTCCTCTGTACTATTAATTTTGGTGTCATCTGCAAGTTGGCTAACCATTCCTCCTATATTAACATCCAAATTATTAACATAAATGACAAAAAGCAATGGATCCAGCACTGAAATTGTGGCACACCACTGGTCACAGGCCTTCAGTTCAAAAAGCAACATTCCACCACCACCCTCTGTGTCCTACCTTCAATCCAATTTTGTCTCCAATCGGCTAGCTCTCCCTGGATTCCATGTGATCTATCCTGGCTAACCAGTCTACCATGCAGAACCTTGTGAAAGACCTTGCTGAAGTACATATTTAGAAAGTCTGCCATTCTGCATCCATCTGTCTTCTTTGTCACTTCTTCAAAAAATTCAATCAAGTTAGTGAGACACGATTTCCGACGCACAAAGCCATGCTGGCAATCCCTAATCAGTCCTTGCTTTTACAAATACATGTAAATCCTGTCCCTCAGAATCCCCTCCAACAACTTACCCACCACTGAGTCAGGCTCACTGGTTTATAGTTCCCTGGCTTTTCCTTACCACCTTTCTTAAATAACTTTTAAAAAATTCCTCACCCTTGTCATTTTTCTGAGTCATAGAATTGTGATGGAGTAGAGGATACCATTCTGAACATTCTGCCTGCATTGGTCTACAATCGAGCATCATTCCTAGTGCCAATCTCCTGTCTTTTTCCCATATCCCTGCACAATATTTCTATCCAAATAACCAAACAACACCCCTTTGACTGCCTCCACCACATTGCTAGGCAGTGAATTCTAGATGCTAACCACTCATTGTGTGTGAAGGCTTTTCCTCATGTTACCCTTGTTTAATTTTCACATCAGTTTAAATCTCTGCCCCTCTTGTTCTTGTCTCTTTTAAAAATGGGAACAGCTTGTGCCTATCTACTCTGTCCGGCCGCTACACATGATTTTGAAAACCTCTAACAGATCATATTGAGGGGAGGCAATGGCCTAGTGGTGTTATTGCTGGACTGTTAATCCAGAAACCAAGATAACATTCTGGGTTCAAATCCTGCCACAGGAGATGGTGGAATTTGAATTCAATAAAAAGTATCTGGAATTAAGAGTCTAATGATGACTATGAATCCAGTGCTGATTGTCAGAAAACCCAACAGCTTCACTAATGTCCTTTAGGGAAGGAAACTGCCATCCTTACCTGGTCTGGCCTACATGTGACTCCAGACCCACAGCAATGTGGTTGGCTCTCAACTGCCCTCTGGGCAATTAGGGATGGGCAATAAATGCTGCCTAAAAGTGATGCCCTCATCCTGTTAATGAATAAAGAAAAAAAAATTCCCTTTCATCCTTCTTCTGTCCAAGGAGAACAGTTCCAACTTCTTCAATCTATCCTCATCACTCAAGTTTCTCATCTCTGGAATCATATTTGTAAATCGTTTCTACACTCTCTCTGAAGCATTCAAGTCTTTCCTATAATGCGGTGCATACAACTGTACAAAATATTCCAGCTGAGGTCCAACAAGTGCCTTGTACGAGTTCAATATCACTTCTTTGCTCTTGGACTGCATGTTGCTATTAATAAAGTTGTAGACATTGTGTGCTTTATTTACTGCTCTCTCCACCTGTCCTGCCACCTTCAATAATCTGTGCATAAAGTGTATCTCTTTCTTTAATGTAATCAGTGACTTCGCCTTCACAGTCTTCTTTGATTTTGATTCCTTACTAATTAGATATCTTTCCATCCCAGCGTTGAATACCAAAATAGAATCAGAGAATCCCTAAAGTGCAGAAAGATGCCATTTGCGCCCAAGAGTCTGCACTGACCCTCTGAAGAAAATCTTACCCAGACCCATACACCCATCCTATCCCTATAATCCCCCGTAATATACTTAGCTCGACAACCTCAACAGCCCTCTGCAGTAAAGAATTCCACAGATTCACAACCGTCTGAGAGAAGAAATTCCTCCTCATTCTGTCTCAAATTGGCACCCCTTTATTCTGAGACTATGCCCTCTGGTCCTAGACTCTCCCATGGAGAAACAACCTCTCCACATCTCCCCTGTCAAGTCCCCTAAGAATCTTTGCATGTTTCATTAAGGTCACCTCTCATTCTTTTAAACTCTAATGAGTATAGGCCCAACCTACAACTTCTCATTAGACAGTCCCTCAATACCTGGAATCAGCTGAATGAACCTTCTCTGGACCGCCTCCAATGCCAGTCTATCTTTCCTTTGATAAGGGACCCAAAACTGTTCACAGTATTCCAGCTGTGTTCTGACTAGTGCTGTGCACAGATTGAGCAAAACCTCCCCAGTTCTATACTCCATTCCCCTAGAAATAAAGACCAACATTCAATTTGCCTTCCCAATTACCCAGTGAACTTGGATGCTGGCTTTTTGTCATTCATGAACCAGGACTCCCAAAACTTTCTGCGGTCTATTTAAATAATATTCAGCTCCTCTATTCTTCCTGCCGAAGTGCATCACTTCACATTTCCTGACATTCTATTCGATCTGTCACATTTTTGCCCACTCACTTAACCTGTCTGTACCCCTCTGCAAAGGATGGGAGACAGACAAAAATGCGCAGACACAGAGAAAGAGACAGACTGAGAGAAATAGAGAGAGAGAGAAAAGGGAGAATGAGAGACATATACAGCGAGAGCGACAAATGGACCGATGAGACATGGAAGGACAGTCAGAGTGAAAGACGGAGGAAAGCAAAAAGTCAGAAAAAGTGAGACAAAGAAGACACACAGAGACAGTGAGAGTGGGAGTCAGAGTGCCAAAAAGAGAGAGAGTGACAGATTTAGAGATAGAAAGAGAGAGAAAAGGGAGAAGGGGGAGAGAAAAAATACAACAGGCAAGCACAGCTGATGTTCCCAACTGTCTGAATGGTTTACCATGGGCACTCTCGACAAAAACAGTGACGAAATCGGAGATGTTCAAAGCAGGTGCAGCTTTCGAAGGATTGCTCCAAAACCAGATTCACACACGCCAGACACCTGCTCCAATATGTCACACATCATCAAAGGCTGAGAGCTGTCAGCACCTATAACCATTGCTCAATCTCTCTGAATCAGCACATCAAAGACAACACTGCAGAGAAAACAGCCCAGAATGCACAGGATCAGGACTGAGGGAGTGCTGCACTGTCAGAGGGTCAGCGCTGGGGGAACACTGCACTTTCGGAGGGTCAGGACTGAGAGAGCGCTGCAGTGTCAGAGGGTCAGGTCTGAAGGAGTGCCGCACAGTCGGAGGGTCAGAACTGAGGGAGTGCCGCACAGTTGGAGGGTCAGTGCTGAGGGAGAGGCACAGTGTCGGAGGGTCACTGCTGAGGGAGCACCGCGCTGTTGGAGGGTCAGGACTGAGGGAGTGCCACACAGTCGGAGGGTCAGTGCTAAGAGAGCGCTGCACTGTCGGAAGGTCAGTGCTGAGGGAGTGCCACTCTGTCGGAGAGTCGGTATTAAGGGAGCGCTGCACAATCAATGGGTCAGTGTCGAGGGAGTACTGCATTGTCAGAGGGCCAGTACTGAAGTAGTGCACACTGTCTCTTACCCCATGCTGTACCCCGTCTGGGAGTGTTTGATTATAACCATTGCTCAATCTCTCTGAATCAGCACATCAAAGACAACACTGCAAAGAAAACAGCCCAGAATGCACAGGATCAGGACTGAGGGAGTGCCACACTGTCGGAGGGTCAGCGCTGAGGGAACGCTGCACTTTCGGAGGGTCAGCACTGAGGGAGCGCTGCACTGTCGGAGGGTCAGGACTGAGGGAGTGCCGCACTGTCGGAGGGTCAGGACTGAGGGAGTGCCACACAGTCAGAGGGTCAGTGCTGAGGGAGAGGCGCAGTGTCGGAGAGTCAGTGCTGAGGGAGTGCCGCTCTGTCGGAGACTTGGTATTGAGGGAGCGCTGCAAAATCAATGGGTCAGTGTTGAGGGAGTACTGCATTGTCAGAGGGTCAGTTCTAAGGAAGTGCTGCACTGTTGGAGTGCCACCCTGTCAGAGGGCCAGTACTGAAGTAGTGCACACTGTCTCTTACCCCATGCTGTACCCTGTCTGGGAGTGTTTGATTATAACCATTGCTCAATCTCTCTGAATCAGCACATCAAAGACAACACTGCAGAGAAAACAGCCCAGAATGCACAGGATCAGGATTGAGGGAGTGCTGTACTGTCAGAGGGTCAGCGCTGAGGGCGTGCCGCACTGTCAGAGGGTCAGGACTAAGGGACGGTTGGACTGTCAGAGGGTCACTGCTGAGGGAGAGTCGCACTGTCAGAGGGTCAGTGCTGAGGGAGAGCCACACTGTTGGAGGGTCGGTATTAAGGGAGTGCTGCACAGTCAGGTGGTCAGTTCTGAGGAAGTGCTGCACAGTCAGAGGCCAGTACTGAAGGAGTGCACACTTTCTCTTACCTCATGCTGTCCCATCTGGGAGTGTTTGATTGCGAGAGTGTAGAGAGAGCTTTACTCTATATCTAACACCATGCTGTCCCTGTCCTGGGAGTGTTTGATGGGGGACAGTGTAGAGGGAGCTTTACTCTGTGTCTAGCCCTGTGCTGTCTGTGTCCTGGGTGTGTTTGATGGGGGACAGTGTAGAGGGAGCTTTACTCTGTATCTAGCCCTGTGCTGTCCCTGTCCTGGGAGTATGTGTTTCTGAGTGAAGAGCATGTCAGTTGCTGTTGGAATCTTTCCCAGAATGCCGATGCTGATGCTGAGCCTGGTCTGGAACGTAGCTAGTTGCTTCACTCTGAAGGAATGAAGCTGCCTGGTGTTTGGTTTCAATGTGGTGCCAGTGTCTCTCTGCGTGCAGACCCCTTGGTGCCAATTCTCAGGCGTTGTGTGATCTCCCGACAGTGTTAGTCTGAGGCTGCTGGACTCCAATCTTGCAACCCCCACCCACCAACACCCCCACCAATCCCGCATCAGGTGGACGGAATTCAACAACGTAAAGATGAGGAGGCCATCCAGCCCCTTCTCTAGCCTATTACACAAGAACAGGAGGAGGCCATTCAGCCCCTTCTCCAGCCCATTACACAGGGAACAGGAGGAGGCCATTCAGGCCCTTTTCCAGCCTGTTACACAGAAGCGAGAGGAGGCCAATTAGAGTGGGAGTCAGAGATAGAGAGAGGCAGAGACTGTCAGAAATAGACAAAGAGGACGTGATAGACAGAAACTGAGAGGTAAACAGAGAGAGACAGAAATATACATGCAGAGAAAATAGTGGGAGAGATAGATAAATATAGAGAGAACATGACAAAAAGTAAATGGAGAAACAAAGAGAAAGTGAGAGAAGCAGAGATCAAAACAAAAATAAAAAGATGGACAGAATGAGAGACAGAGAGAGATACAGGCAGAAACACAGGGAAAGAGAGGGAGGGTGGGAGAGAGCAAGACAGAGAAAGATAAAGTGAGGGACAGAAAGAGAGAGGGAATAAGAGACAGAGAGAATAAATAAAGTAAACAGAGAGAGTGAGACACAGAGAGAGGCAGAAGAGAAAGACACAGGGATGAAGAGAGAGGGATACAAAGGGTCAAAAAGGAAGGACAGGAAGTAAGCCAGCCAGAATGGAGCACTGTGCTGTGAAGAGAAAGAGAGAGGGGGACAGGAAAGGAAGGAGGTGATGGGTCAGTGCTGATTCAGCTCTGTGCTCTGTTGGAATGATCGTCAGTCTGAATGAGTCAATCCCGCATTTTGACTATGACAGAGAAGACAAGAGACAGGGTCATCTCACCAATTCAGCTGTCCGTCACCAGAGACTGCCTCTGTGTGGTCACTATTCAGTCAGTGCATGGACAATTCCTCACCATTGACTCATTTCACCAAAGCGAGAGATAATCAATGCTGAGACAACCACATCAGCAGAATTCCCGGCACGAGAAACAGACAAACTTCCAGCATCTTGAAGTTCATTAACCTCTTTCACTCTCTCCCACTCATATTCTTTCCTTGCATATACTTACATTCACTTTGTTTCTCTCCCTCTCTCTCTGCCCTACTTCACATCACACGCTGACTCTCACTGGGGTATGGATCCCACACACACTGGCTCTCACTGGGGTACAGGCCCCACACATACTGGCTCTCACTGGGGAATGGATCCCACACACACTGACTCTCACTGGGGTACAGTTCCCACACACACACACACACAAACACACACTGACTCTCACTAGGGTACGGGGTTCCACACACACTGACTCTCACTGGGGTACAGGGTCCAACACACAGTGACTCTCACTGGGGTATGCGTCTCACACACACACACAAACACACACTGACTCTCACTGGGGTACGGGGTCCCACACACACTGACTCTCACTGGGGTACGGCTCCCACACATAAAAGCACAGACACACACTGACTCTCACTGGGGTAAGGGGTCCCACACACACTGATTCTCATTGGGGTATGGGGTCCCACACACAAACTCACTGACTCTCACTGGGGTACAGGGTCCCACACACACTGATTCTCACTGAGGTATGGGGTCCCACACACACTGACTCTCACTGGGGTACGCGGTCCAACACACACACAGACTCTCACTGGGTTACGGGTCCTACACACACTGACTGTCACTGGGGTATGGGCCCCACACACACACTGGCTTTCACTGGGGTACGGTGTCCCTCACACACACTGACTCTCACTGGGGTACTGGGTTCCACAACACACACCCTGACTCTCACTGGGGTACGGGCCCCACACACACACCCTGATTCTCACTGGGGTACGGGCCCCACACACACACCCTGATTCTCACTGGGGTGTGGGTCCCACACATACACACACAAACACACACTGACTCTCACTGGGGTACAGGGTCTCACACACACTGACTCTCACTTGGGTACGGTTCCCACACATACACGCACAAACACACACTGACTCTCACTGGGGTACGGGGTCCCACACACACTGATTCTCACTGGGGTATGGGGTCCCACACACACTGACTCTCACTGGGGTATGGGGTCCAACACACAGACTGACTCTCACGGGGGTACTGGGTCCCACAACATACACTCTGACTCTCACTGGGGTACAGGATCCCACACACACTGACTCTCACTGGGGTATGGGCCTCACACATACTGGCTTTCACTGGGGTATGGGTCCCACACATACACTGAATCTCACTGGGGTATGGGTCCCACACACACACTGACTCCCACTGGGGTACAGGTTCCCACACACACACACTGAATCTCACTGGGGTATGGGTCCCACACACACACTGACTCTCATTTGGGTACCGTCCCATACACACTGACTTTCACTGGGATATGGGCTCCCACTCACACACACTGACCCTCTGTCACTCTTTCTTTCTCTGTCTCCCTGCCCCCTCTCTTTGTCTTCTTCCATCTCTCTCACTCTCTCCCTCACTCTGTCCTCTGTTTCCCTCTCCCTGTCCATCTCTTTTCCTTTCTCTCCATTTCCCTCCTTTTCTCTCTGTCAGTTTCTGTCTCCTTTTCGCTGTGTTTCTCCATCTCTGTCTCTTTCATCCTCCTTCTCTCTCTCTCTCTGTCTCTCTCTCTCTCTCCCTCCCTTTCTTTGTCTGTCTATCTGTCTCTCCTTCTCAGGGTGAGGGCCCCTGTCAGTTCCTTCTCTAAACTCTCGGTAATGAGCTGATGAACAATATGCTGGGTGTTTGCAATGAGGCTCCTTCAGGCAGCTTTCAACACACCCAGAGTTTCCCCTCTTTGTATGTGCTGATCCTGAGCTCTCACATCTCGATGTCTCTCAACATTCAATGAGAGAGTCTAACCCTAATCCTCCTAATAGTGTGTCAGAATGTGCTTGGACCCTAAACCTTCTCTCACTCTCAACCTCTCCTCCCCCTCTTCAAACAAGTATTCCTTTACCACGGGAATGAAAAGCACAGTGGTTATTAAACCTTCTCTTCTCTAAGGTGAACAGGCCCAGCTTCTCCAATCTGTCCATGTCATTGAAGTTCCTTATCGCTGGAACCATTCTCCGGCATCTTTCCCACTGCCTCCCCTCACATCCTTTTGAAAGTGCAGGTCACCGAACTGGACACAATCCTCCAGCAGAGGCTGAGCCACTGTTTTATACAGGTTTAGTACAACTGTCACAAACAAAAAAGAAATTGCTGGAAAACCTCAGCAGGTCTGGCAGCATCTGTGGAGAGAAATTAGAGTTAACATTTCAGGATCCAGTGACCCTTCCTCAGACGTGCTGAGCTTTTCCAGCAATTTCTGTTTTTGTTTCTGATTTCCAGCATCCTCAGTTCTTTCAGTTTTTATTTAGTTTTACTGGCCCCTGCTCTGACACTGGGTTTATACAGACAAAGACGCAGCATATTTCATGTAGAGACTTCATCAGCTCCCGGTGTTCCTGGAACCCTTTACAATGGCGGTAGAAACTTCAGGATACATCACTACTTTGCATAAGGATGGGATCACTTATCTCCTCACTGTACTACCCTCCATAAAACACAGTGCATCTGAAACCCTGCTGTTCCCAAACCAAAAGAGTCACAACCAACCTTGCAGATGACACAAAGTGGAGGGAGAGGTAGCATTGAGGAAGCGGGGAGGCTGCAGAAGGACTTGGACAGGATAGGAGAGCGGGAAAAGATGTGGCAGTTGGAAAACAATGAGGAAAAGTATGAGGGTGCACAATCTGATAAGAAGAATAGAGGGGTAGACTATTTTCCAAATGGGGAAAGGATTTGGAAATCTGAAGGGCAAAGAGACCATGGAGTCCTAGTTCAGGATTGTCTTAAGGTTAAAATGGAGATTCAGTTGGCAGTTAGGGAGGCAAATAAAATGTTATCTTCATTTTGACAGAGCAGAATACAAGGGCAGAAATGCACGGACAAGGTTGTATATGGCTCTGGTCAGACTACATTTGGAAAACTGTGAGTAGTTTTGGGCCCCATATCTAAGGAAGGACGTGTTGGCGTTGTAGGGAGTCCGATGGAGGTTTACAAGAATGATCCCAGGGGCGAAGGGCTTGTCATATGAGGAGCAGTTGAGGACTCTGGGTCTTTACTCAATGGAGTTTAGAAGAATGAGGGAGGATCTGATTGAAACTTACATAATATACAATGGACATAGAGAAGCTGTTTGAACTTGCAGGAGATGAGGACCTGAGGGCACAGCCTCAGGCTGAAAGGACGACCCTTTATAACTGAAATGAGGACAGGTTTTTCTAGCCAAAGAGCAGTTACTCTGTGGAATTCATTGCTGCAGAAAGCTATGGAGGCTGAGTCATTGAGTTGTTCAAGACTGAGATAGACAGGTTCTCGATTGATAAGGGGATCAAAGGTTATAGGGAGGGGGCATAGGAATATGGTTGAGAAACATATCAGCCATGACAGAATGGCAGAGCAGACTTGTTGGGCCGAATGGCCTAATTCTGCTCCTAAATCCTATGTGGTCCTCCCCGAATCAATACCACCACCCTCAGCTCCTACACCCCTCCCTATCTCTGTAACCTCCTCTGGCCCCTACACCGCTCCCTATCTCTGTCACCTCCTCCAGCTACTATGCCCCCACCAACTCCGTAACCTCCTCCAGCCCCTACACCCTCTCTATCCTTGTAATCTCCTCCAGCCTCTACACCCTTGTCTATCTCTGCAACCTACTGCAGCCCCTACACGTCTCCCTATCTCTGTCAACACAAACTCTCTGACCGGGTTTCCTATCAACATGGTCTCAATATGTCCTCCCAGTCTCAGAGTGAAACTTGGATCTGGTTTAGGTCCCTAGCAAGTCACTTATGGATTTTTTTTTCCCCTTGTCTGCATCGAGGCCAAATGTAAGTGTAGATTGCTATACTTGCATGAGGTGCTGGTTTGTGTTTGTTTTTACTGGCAGCAGGACTCACACCCCATTAAGTTTGGCACTCAGTAGTCCTGCCAACATTACCATTTTCTCTTTCTCTTGTTCACACTCCTGCTCCCTTCCTGTCTATCTTTCTAATTCCCTCACTCGCACACCTGCTTGCTCCTCCCTTTATATCTCACTCTCTCTCTCTCCTGTTCTCTTTCCCCCTCTACATCTCTCACTCTCTCTCCTCTCTCTCTCTATCTCTCTCTCACCCCCCAACCCTTCTCTCACTCTCTGTTCCCTAGTTCTCTCTCTCGCTCCCTCTATCTCTCTCCAACTATCCCTCCCACTATCTCTCCGTCCCTCTATCTCCTGCTCTCTTTCTCTCTCTGTGTGGTTCTCTCTCATTCTCTGTCTCTCTCACTCTCCCTCTCTCACTTTCTGTCATTCTCTCTGTCTCTGTCTCTCATTCTTCACACATGAGCCCCACATGGAGATAAATGTTGGACATCAAAGTGTGCTGCGTTCCTCGCAGAGGGCGACAGACAGATTGAGACAGTGACAGAGAGCGCAAGGGGGAGAGAGAGGCAGACAGGAGATATATCAAACCACAACAATGATGCTCACTCTCTGCAGTTGTTCTTGGAACAGCAGGAATTTGCCTGCTGCCTGACCTCTGAGCCCCCCAATCCATAGGCTTGGTGTGGCAGGAGGGGGTTATGGACACACTCTAGGCCCTAGGACAGGTAAAGATCATACTTGTACCAACGCATTAGGAGCAATACAAGGCCATTCAGCCCCTCGAGCCTGCTCCGCTATCCAACAACACCATGACCGTAACCTCAAACCAACATTCCCACCTGATAACCTCTCCGCCCTTGCCATCACTCATCCAGAATCTATGTCCCTCAACTTTGGAAATATGTCCCCCAGCCTGTTTCAGGGCGGGAGTTACAAAGAGTCATCACTGTCTGAGAGAAAACAGGCCTAAGACCATAAGAGATAGGAATGGAATTAGGCCATTCAGTCCATTAAGTCTACTCCACCATTCAAACATGGCTGATATATTTCTCAACCCCATTCTCCTGCCTTCCATGGTAGCTCAGTGGTTAGCACTGCTGCCTCACAGCACCAGAAATCCAGGTTTGATTCCACCCTCAGGCGACTGTCTGTGTGGAGTTTGCACATTCTCCCCATGTCTGTGTGGGTTTCATCCGGTGCTCCACTATCCCCCCCACAGTCCAAAGATGTGCAGGTTGGGTGGATTGGTCATGCTAAATTGCCCATAAAGTCCAGGGACGAGTAGGCTAGGTGTGGTAGCCATGGGAAATGCAGGGTTACAGGATAGGGTGGGTCTCGGTCGGATGCTGTTCAGAGTCAGTGTGGACCTGATGGGTTGAATGGCCTGCTTCCATGCTGTAGGGATTCTATGATTCTATGAACCCTCCGTCAGTATCTTGCTCACTCTCTCAGTACCACTGCTCTCAACTCCCTCCCTCACTGCCACACACCCACTCCCCTTCCCCCCCTCCAACCCCATCATCAAAAAAACTCCCATCCTCTCTCACACTGTCATTCCACTCGCTACCTGCATGGGAGACTCGTCCCCCCTCCTCTCTGTTCTTAGCTCTCTCTCTCTCTTTCTCTCTCTCTCCACCCCCCCACCCCATGCAGCCTGGGGCTACATATGCACATCAGCAAAGATCCCTGTCACCAACAGGCTCCAAGCTCCTGAAATATGAGAAGTGTTTTTTACTAGCTCAGGCCCCCCTCCCATTCTCTCAGTTTTCTTTTAATCTCCTTTCTTATGACAATGTTTCAATTTCTCATCTGTCGACAGCCTTTCAGCTTAACTTGTCCTCTCAACAAGTGTCTCCACGTGGCAGAGAAACAGAGAGAGAAAACAAAGCGGTGAGACATTGGCTCCATCAAACACTCCCAGGACAGATACAGCACTGGGTTAAATTCAGAGTAAAGCTCCCTCAATTCTATCTGACCCTGTGCGCACCCACCTTGTAAACACCGTCAATGCAATGCTGCTCTTGGGATGGGGATGCTATTGAATAGGTTCAAGTAAGAGACAGTTCAAGGCAGACTGAGGATCCAGATGCAACAGATGAGCTGGTGTAACACTCCATCTCAACATTTATTACCCATACTGAGCTGACCTGAAGTTTATAGCGAGCTGTCATCTTTAAATTTTAATTCCAGTATTTCCGGGCCACTTCCTTTAGTACTCTAGAATATGGATAATCAGCCTCTGGGGATCTATCAGCTTTTGACCTCATTAATTTCCCAGCACTATTCTCTTATTAATACTGATTTCTCTCCATTCTGCCCTTTGACATTTCTGGGAGGTTATTTGTGCCCTTTATTCTAAAGACTAATCTAGTTTCCTTCACGTATCAATAGAAGTTTTTACAGTCAGTTTCTATGTCTCCTGCAATTTTACACTCATTCTCTAGTCCCTCCTCCTTGAGCAAACTTTTTATCCTCTTTTGCTGAATTCTAAAATACTCCTAATTCTCAGAATGGCTGTTTTTCTCTGGCAACTTTAGATGTCTCCTCTTTATATCTAATACTACCCCTGAGCTTGTTTGTGAGCCACAATTGAGAGGCCGCTCATCTTTTACATTAGTTCCAGACAGGAATGAGTAATTGTTGTAATTCAACAAAAGTGATTCAAGGGGCAGCTGCTGATACCAGTCTGCAGGCTTGGACACAGTCAGTCAGCCACTTGGGACATCAGATTCAAGATCCTCTCCACATAACAAGGTGGATGAATGAGAGAGAGCTCAGTATGAAGTGAGATGAAAGTGGGTGACATTGCTGTTGCTGTCGGTCTCGGAGGGGAAGTGACCCAAGTGAGTGAGTAGGGCAGGGTTAATGGCGGCTGTGAGTAATTGAGGGAAGATTTTATCAAGCAATAATGAGAGAGGTAGAGCTGTGGTGGGCAATGGGTGCAGTAGCAGGGATGGAGTGAGTGAGAGGTTTGGAGCGGAGATGATGGCACTTATACAGGTGGAGTTGAGGAGGTCATTCGCCTTCTTAGGAACATAGGAGCAGGAGTAGGCCATGCAGTTCCTCAAACCTGTTCCACCATTCAATGAGATCATGGCTAATTATGGCTGAATTCCATATACCTGTCTTTGGTTTATGTCCATCAATACCTTTGCTTAGCAAAAATGCATCTATCTCAGATTTAAAATGAACAATTGATCCAGCATCTGCTGCTGTTTGTGGAAGTATGTTCCAGACTTCTATCATCTTTTTTTTGTGTAGAAATGCTTCCTAACATTTTTCCTGAACATTCTGGCCTTAATTGACAGACAATGCCCTCTAGTTCTAGAATACCCAACCAGTGGAATTAGTTTATCTACCCTTTCTTTTCCTGTTAATAGCTTGAAAACTTCAATCAGATTACCACTTAACCTTCTAAATTCTTGAGGAAACAGGCCACTTTTGTATAACCTCTCCTCATTACATAGCCTCTGAAATCCAGGTATCATTCTTGTAAACTTACGTTGTACACTCACCAAGGCCAATCTATCCTTCTTAAGATGCTCCCAGATGTGCCCACAGTCTCCAAGCGGAGTCTAACCAGGGTTTTGCATAAGTGCAGCATAACTTCTGCGTCGTCATATTCCAGTCATCCAGCACTGGCCCAGGGGACAAATTCAGATAATGGGTTGGTATGAATCTGGGATTGTGCCCTTCTTTGCTGGTCCTGGAAGAAGACAGCATTCCAGCTTTGAGCTACACCATCAAGCAGGAGTTCTGGGTCACTGCCCAGGGACAATACCACCACCACATCTGGGGTAAATGTCAGGAGGGCAGAGGGCAAGTCCTGGGCTGACAGTGCTTTTCCAAGTGGACAAGGGGTTTTAATGATGGCATAGGGGGATGGGAACTCAGAGAATTCCAGGATATCTTGGTGGTGGTGAGTTGTCCCAGGAATGGCAATGAGGCTAGAATTGGGCAAGAGAGAGAGAGAGAGAAGCACAGTGGGGCAAGGTCAGAAGCAAATGGTGTTATTATACAGTGGGAAAACTCACTTGGACTCATGGCGAGAATCTGCCCAAAAATAACACAACACAACACAACTCACACTTCACCAAAACTGCACAAGATTAAGCCACGAGGGAAAGAAAGTGAGACAGAGAGAGTGAGAGAGTTAGAAACAGTGACAGAGAGAGACAGTAACAGAGAGAGAGAGTGAGAAAGAGAGGGAGTCAGAGACAGAATTAGAGACAGACAGAGAGAGACAGAGAAAGAGAGGTGGGGACAGACAGTGGCAGAGAGAAGGACAGTGACAGAGAGAGAGGGACAGAGAGACTGAGAGAACAGTGACAGAGAGAGATGGTAACAGAGAGAGGGACTCAGACAGAATTAGAGACAGATGGAGAGAGACAGAGAGAGAGAGGGAGAGACAGTATCAGAGAGAAAGACGGTTACAGAGATAGAGCAACAGTGACAGAGAGGGAGAAACAGACAGTGGCAGTGACAAAGAGGGAGAGAGAGGGATAGAGAGATGAAGACAGAGATAGAGACAGAGGGAGAGAGACAGAAAGAGGGAGACAGAGAGAGTTGAGAATGACAAAGAGACAGAAGGAGACACAGAGAGAGAAAGACAGAGAAACAGTGACAGAGAGATTGCTCGAGTGATTGAGACAGACAGAAACAGTGAGAGAGAGAGAGATCGTGAAACAGTGAGACAGACAGACATAGTGACAGAAAGTGTGATTAAGGAGGTGCGAGGTGATACTGAAGGCCAGGTCAGTTTTAGACAGCAAGCCACGCATACGTGCGTTAGTTCCTGCTTTTCTCTCTCATACTCTGTCACTATCACGCTGTCTCTCTCACTCCGTCACTATCTCTCTCCGTCTCTCGCTGTATCTTTCTCTCTGTCCCTCTGTGTCTCTTTCTATCTCTGTATTTGTGTCTCAGTCTCCATCTGTTTCTCCCAGTCTCCCCCGACAGTGCGTGCTTTTTCCTCTCTCTCTATGCCGAGCTCCTCCCCTCTCTGAACAGGAGATTACTTCCGTGTTTTGACAGCAGATTCAGGAAGCAGCGAGCCCAGAGAGCTGACAGCTGCGCTCAGTTCACCAGAAACTGTCCCTCACCGTCGGACTGCCTCTCCATCCATCACATCTTTCTCTATCCCTCTTTCTCCCGGTCCCTCTGTACCTGACCTTCCATCTGTCCAGATCTCTCTCCATACCTCTAAACCCTAATCCCCCTCTTTTGTCCCTATCTTTCTGCCACACCTCTCCCTCCCTCTCTCTGTTCCCCAATCTTTCATCTCTCACCTTGTCCCCTCACGACAAAGCCGACCCCTTTGCCAGACGTTCTGTTTGGAGTTGGGACTACAGAATGCAGTCACAGGTCACAAGCACGTACCCTGTCGTCAAAAGAGGCCAGAGGGCAGTGCCAACACTAAAGAGGGAGCCAAGCAACGGAGGTGAATGGGAGAAGGAGAGGGTCACAGTGGTGGGAATGGGGAAGCGGCTGTAGAAGGGTGTGAGAGAGACAGTACAGGGAGGGGCAGTGAAAGAGGTCAGGCATTAGGGGCGGAGCAGGGAGCAGGAAGGTGAACTTTGGAGGGATTGGTCGATGACAGACTCCTCGGTTTGACCATTTCTCTCTTATCGTGCCCCCACCACTAACCTCCCCTCCTCCTCTTCCACAGGCCTCACGGACACGGCAGCAACTCTGTGCCCGAGCAGGGACCACCTCGAGATGCTCAAGGCCTTCGATCTACATTGGGAGTACGGCCCATGTTGTGGTAGGTTACAGCCTGAAAACCTCTTTCAGCAGTTGGCCAAGACCATTCCGCCCCTTCTGATTAGTCCCGATCACATTACCCCCCCCCCCCCCCCCCCACCCCCCACACCACCACCACGCAGCCTGCTCTTCCCCAAGCTCTGTACGAATCTCTTGCTGTATGGATTAGGCCTCATTATCCCACAGTCTGATGGAGATCAGGCAACTCAACACAAGGCCCAGCATAGAGCCAGCAGTCTTGTGTGTACTGGGCCTCACTTCAAAATTTGGGGTAAACACTATGCTCGGACTGGATCCTTGGGCCATTTCCTTTTGGCATGGTGCCTATGGGTTCTCTGTCTCCTCTGAATGCCTTCTCACTTCAGTCCCATCTCGATTTCTCCCACACAGCACAATATAGTGGGCTTTTGTACGACCCACATCAGCGTAGATACCGACAATTCTCAAATGCCACATGTCCTCAGGTGTCTCATATCCACAGTAACTGTCAGATGTGAAGGACCGCCAGACTGAGAGCAGCGAGGGTTCATGGCGAGACTGAATTCAGGCCCTAAATAATCACAAAGCTTAATAATTAGAAACTCTACACTCTTCACCCTTTCGTATCTCTATAACCATGTTTGGCCCATACACCCTTCCCTATCTCTATAACCTCCTCCAGCCCCATCACTCCTCCCTCTCTCTTTGACTGATTAGCTTCTGGAATGTGCTGCCTGAAAGTGTGGGGGAAGTAAGGGTCAATTAAGGAGTTAGGGTCTGGTCCGTGCTGCCTGAGAGTGTGGGGGAGGCAATGTCAATCGAGGGGTTAGGGTCTAGAACGTGGTGCATGAGAGTGTGGGGGAGGCAGGGACAATCAAGTGTTAGGATCTGGAACGTGCTGCCTGAGAGTGTGGGGAAGGCAGCATCAATCGAGGCTGCAAAATGGAATCGGGTCAATATCTGAGAAGTTGGGTGGAGGGAACAAGTTGAAACTCACCCGATAAATTGCTCCCTCAGAGGACTCGCATGATACAAGGGGCGAAGGGCCTCATTCTGCCCTGCAGCCAATCTCTAGTTCTTTGAATTACTTTCTAATCACCGCTTTATTGAAGTTTGGCGCAACCTTTCTCTCAATGGCAACCCCTTTTCACAGCACATCAGTATACAAAGGTGATGCAAATTCTGCCGTTTGAGTGTTTTGCATCTTGTGAATAATTGCCCAATTCTTTGCCTGTTTCTACTCCACGTCCATCCCCTCCTGCACAGGTATCACGCGAATGGAGAGGTGGGAACGAGCTAACCGGATGGGTCTCCGACCTCCGCAGTACATCAAGGAGCTACTCCTTTATCATAAGAAGGAAACCAAGTATCAGGAGAGGTACGTTCTTTCAGACTTTCTGTGGTGGGGACACGGCTGTGGCTGGAGGGGAGGGAGATTGGTTGTTTCTGGGTGGATGTGAAATTTTTCCACATCATCCATAGTCATGGTGGCTGAGTAACACATTAAAAACTGGTCGGGACTGAAGTGGGCAGCCAGGATGTAGCTACAGTTTAGCACAGGGGTGTGCATGGAATACAAACAACACAGAATGGTCCTAAAGTGAAAAGCAACTGCAGGACGCTGAGATACAGTCAGATCCGGGTTAGAGTTTTGTTTCCAGTTCTGGATTCCACATTATAGGAGTGATATGATGGAACTGGAGAGGGTGCAGAAATTTACCAGGATGTTGCCTGAGCTGGACAGTTTCAGTTATGAAGACAGAGATTGGTTTGGCTGGGGTTGTTTTCCTCGGAGCAGAAGGGAATGAGAAAAGGACAATGTTTGATGCATACATGATGATGAAGGGTACAGATAGAGTAGACAGGAATAATTTTTTTCCCCTTGATGGAGAGATCAATGACGAGGGGGTACTGATTGAAGGTAAGAGGCTAGAGGTTTCAAGATGTGAGGAAAAGTATTTTCACCCAGAGGGTGATGTGAACCTAGAACTTACTACAAGGATGATAGAGGCAGAAACCCTCAGCAAATTGGGTTGAGGGGTGACCTTACAAAGGTTTACAAAATCATGAAGGGCTTAGATAAGATGAATAGCAAAGGTCTTTTCCCTTAGGTAAAGGAGTTCAAAGCTGGGAGTCATATTTTTAAAGTGAGAGGAGAAAGATTTAAAAGGGACCTGAGGGGTAAATTTTTCACACAGAGGGTGGTTCATGTGTGGAATGAACTGCCAGAGGAAGTGGTAGATGCAGGTACAGTTACAATATTTAAAAGACATTTGGACAGGTACATGAACAGGAAAGGTTCAGAGGGATATGGGCCAAATGCAGGCAAATGGGACTAGTTTAGTTTGGGAAACTTGGTCAGCATGGACGACTCTATGACTCTAATAAGTGTTTAGATGTACATTGTGATGCTAAGGCATACACATGTGCCAAGAGCTGGGAAATGGGATTAGAATAGTTAGGTGGTTGTTTTTGACTGGCTCAGACATGATGGGCTGAAGGGCCTTTCTCTATGAGTCTATGACTCACAGTTAGTGCACGGATGCAGCGAATGACTGGGAAAGCTGATTATCTGGAGACCATTTGTGAAACAGGGGATGGAGGATAAAAGTCGGGATGCCTCGCTACAACAGTACAGGATATTGGAGAGGTTTCACATGGAGTAGCTGCGTGGTTATGGCCCCCTTATTGAACGAGGCACACACCATCACGGGCAGCAGGTCAGAGGAAGGTTCACTCAGCTTATTCCTGTGATGAAGGGGGTTCTATCTAATGAGGAGAGGTTTGAGCAGGTTGGGCCTGGCCTCATTGGAGTTTCGGAGAAATGAGAGGTGACCTTATTGAACATATAAGATTCTGAGGACAGGGACGGACAGGGTGGCTACTGAGAGGGCTTACCCCTTGTGGGGGAGTCTAGAACGGGGAAGCAGAGCTTAAAACTAAAGGGTCTCCTGTTTAAGACTGAGAAAAGGTGGAATTTATTCTCACAGAGGGTGGGGAGTGTTTGTAATTCTCTCCCCCTCAAACAGCAGTGTTGGGGGTGCATGGATGTGTGTGTGCGTGTGTGTATGTATGTATGTGTATAGCAGGGTGGGGGCAGTGAACATATTCAAGGCTGAGTTAGACAGAGTTTTGATCAGGAAGGGAGGGAGAGCCACTGGAAAGTGGAGTTCAGGTTACCACATCAGATATGGTCTCAAATGACAAAAACAAGTTTAAGGGACTGAACAGTATACACCTAGTCCTCATTCTTAGTGCTGATGTATTGTTGGTGTGGAGCGTTAGGATTAGGAGAAGGAGAAAGGTGACTTGCGTGCGACTCAAAGCTGTCCTACCGGATATGAAACCAGATCTCGTCTAAATCAGGTACTGAAAGTATGGAATCCAAGCACCTTTGAGAGAAGGCAGCGACTCAGACATTCAGTCCCTGTAATGGGGTCTCACTCCTCATCTGGAAAGATCTCTCTAACCCTATCTCTCATCTGAACTACTATATCTTGGGATGCCTCTCTAAACCTCTCTCTCTTTCTCACACATACACACAGTCCTGTATCTTCTGGGAGTCTCTCTAACCCCCTCTCATACTCATCTGTATTAGGGTGGTCCCTCTAACCCTCTGTCTCTTACATAATGCAGTCTCTTGGGTGGTCTCTCCAACCCCTCCCTTTATCTCTCATTCCTGGACCTGTGGAGGTCTCTCCAACCCTTTCTATCTCATACACACCTGTAGCTGAGGATGTCTCTCTAACACACTCTCTCTCACACGGTCCTGTATCAGGGGCGGTCTCACACACACACACACACACAGCAATCTCTGGGGTGGTCTCTCTAACCCCTCCCTCTCTCACACACACCTTTAATGGGGGAGGTCTCACTGAACCCTCTCTCTATCCCCCTCACTCGTGTATCTGGAGAGGTCTTTTTAACCCTCTCTCTCACATCCTCTTACACCTGGGGAGGTCTCTCTAATTGCCTCACTTTCTCACTCCTGTATGTGTGGAGGTCTCACTAACCCTCTCCCTCTCTCACACACTCTTCTTATGTGGGAAGGTCTCTCTAATCCCCTCTCTGTCATTCCTAAATCTGGGGAGATCATTTCTAACTCTCTCTCTCTCTCGCACACACACGCACACACACACACACCTGTTCCTGTATCTCTATCTCTATCTCTCTCACACAATGCTGTATCTGGGGAGATATCTGTAACCCTCTCTTCCTTACTCACCTGTATCTGGGACACACTCTCTCTCTCACACTCCTGTAACTTGGGAGGTCTCTCGAACCCACTCACTGTCACACTCCTGTATCTGGGAGGTCTCCCTAACCTTCTCTCTCTCAAACAGCGCCAGGGACCCAAGTTCTATGGAAGTTTGCACATTCTCCCCATGCCCGCGTGGGTTTCCTCCGGGTGCTCCGATTTCCTCCCACAATACAAAGATGTGCAGGAAGGTGGAATGACCATGGTAAATTATCCATAGTTTTCATGGATGTGAAGGTTAGGTGCATTAGCCATGGGAAATTACAGGGATAGGGTAAGGGGTTAGGTGTAGGTGAGATGCTCTTGCAATAGTCAGTGTGGACTGTAGGGATTCTATGAAACCACATTTGCATCTGGGGAGGTCTCTCTAAACCTCTCTCTTTCTCTCCCTCTCTCCCACACACATACACACACTCCTGTATCTGGGGAGGTCTCTCTAATCACCTCTTTCTCTCTCACACACACACACTCACACTCCTGTATCCTGGGAGATCTCTCTCTAACCATCCCTTTCTCTCACACACTCCTGTCTCAGGGCGGTCTCTCTAACCTCCTATCTCCCTCTCATACCCCTGGATCTGGAAAGGTCTCGCCAACTCAATCTCACACATTATTGTATCTGGGGAGGTCTCCCTAACCCGTTCTCTCTCTCTCTCTCACACACACACACACACACACACTCTCTCTTGTATCTGGGGAGGTCTCTCTAACCCCCTCATCCCTCACTTTTTCACTCCTGTATCAGTGGACTTCTCGCTAACCTTCTCCCTCTCTCACACATTCTTCTGTATCTGGGAAGGTGTCTCTAACCCCGCACCCCTCATTCCCTAATCTGGGGTGGTCTCTTTAACCCTCTCTCTCACATACTGCTGTCTCTGAGGTGGTCTCTCTAACCCCTCCCTATCTCTCTCATTCCTGTATCTGTGGAGATCTCTCCAACCCTCTCTCTCTCTTTTCTCACACTCCTTTAATGGGGGATGTCTCTCTAATGCCCACCACCACCCCCCACCTCCACTACACTCCTGTATCTGGAGAGGTCTATCTAACCGTCTTCCTCTCTTACACAATCTTCCGTATTTGGGAATGTCTCTCTCATCTCCTTTCTCTCACTCCTAAATCTGGTGAGATCTCTACCCCTCTCTCTTGCTCATACTGCTACACCTGGAGAGATATCTCTAACCTTTCCTTCCTCACTCTCCTGCATCTGGAGCAGCCTCTCAAACCTTCTCTATCTCTCTCACTCCTGTATCTTGGGACAATACAGTGTGGATCTGGAGGAACACAGCAGGTCAAGGATCATCATAAGAGCAGGAAATTTCCGAAGAAGGGTACCAACCCAAAATGTCAACTTTCCTGTTCCTCTGATGCTGCCTGACCTGCTGTGTTCCTCCAACTCCACACTGTCTTGTCTTTGACTCCAGCATCTGCATTTCTTGCTATCTCCCTGTATCTTGGGAGTTCTCTCTAACCAACTAACTCTCACACTCCTGTGTCTGGGGAGGTCTGTCTAACTTTCTCTCTCTCATACTCCTGTCTAACCCTCTCTCTCACACACAATACTGTGACTGAGGTGGTTCTCTAAACCCATCCCTTCCTCTGTCACTCATTTCTATATCTATGGAGGTCTCTCCAGCCCTCTCTCTCGCTTTCTCATACTCCTTTAATTGGGAGGTCTCTCTAACATCCCACCCTCCCACTCCTCTCTCTCTTCCACACTTCTGTATCTGGGAAGATCTCTCCAATACCATCTCTCTCACTCCTGTATCTGAGGAGATCTCTCTAATCCTTCTTTCACTCTCAGTGTCCTTTACCTGGGGAGATCTCCCTAATCCCTCTTTCACTCTCACAATCCTATACCTGGGGAGGTCTCTCACTCTGTGTCTGTCTCTCTCACACACATAGACTCATGTATCTGGGGAGGTCACTTCAAACCCACTCCAGCACTCCTTTATCTGGGGAGATTTTTCTCTCGCTATGTCTTTCTCTCTCGTCCTTTCTCTCTTCCTCTCTTTTCTTTTCTCTTTCACACTCTCCTGTATCTTGGGGACAGGGTGGGGGCGGGGGTTTCTTTAATCGCACCCCCTCCCAGTCTTTCTCTCTCATTCTGTGTCTGGGGAGCTCTCTCTAACCCTGTCTCTCTCTTTCTCTCTCTCTCTCACTCCTGTTTCTAGGAAGGTCTCTCTAACCCTCTCTCTCTCTCTCACATACTCCTGCATCTGGATATGTGTCTCTAAACCCCTCTCTCTCTGACACTCCTGTATCTGGGGAGGTGTCTCTAATGTTCTCTCGCTCTCTCTCTCTGTCTCTCTGATACTCCTTTATCTGGGGAGGTCCCTCTAATCCCCTCTCTCTCAAACACTCCTGCATCTCAGGAGGTCTCT
>NW_025965879.1:60632-63303 GCF_021869965.1 Rhincodon typus | reverse complement strand
AACCCTCACTCTCTTCTGTATCTAGGGGGCAGGGAGAGGGGGTTTCTTGAATCCCCCCTCCCCCTCACTCCGTATCAGGGGAGCTCTCTCTCTAACGCTCGCTCTCACGCATACACTCCTGTTTCTGGGGAGGTCTCACTAATCCTCCCTCTCTCTCTCTGTCACACTCTCCTGCAAAATGATATATCTCTCTAAACCCCTCTCTCTGACACTCCTGTATCTGGGGAAGTCCCGCTAACGTTTTCTCTCTCTCTCTCTGATACTCCCGTATCTGGGGAGGTCTCTCTAACCTCCCTCTCTCTCTGACACTCCCGTATCTGGGGAGGTCTCTCCAAACGACGCACTCTTTCTTTCTCTATCTGTCTCTCTCTGACACTCCAGTATCTGGGGATATCTCTATACACACACACACGCGCGCGCGCGCGCACATCTGGACATGTCTCTTTAAACCCCTCTGTCTTTCACACGCCTATATCTGGCTCTCTAACCCTCACTCTCTCACACTGTCCTGTGTCTTGGGAGCAGGGTCGGGGGGAGGGGGGGGGGGTCCTCTTTAACCGCCTGCTCTGTCTCTCTCTCTCTCTGTATCTCTCTCTCTCACGCTCTCCTGCATCTGGGTGTGTCCCTCTAAACCGTTCTCTCTCTCTGACACTCCTGTGTCTGATGAGGTCTCACTAATGTTCTCTCTCTCTGTGACATTCCAGTATCTGGGGAGGTCTCTCTAACCCCCTCTCTCTCAAACACTCCCATATCTAGGGAGGTCTCTCCAACCCCCTCGCTCCTGTCACTCTGCTCCTGTTGTTGATGTCTGACAGAGCTGGTTGCCGATGGGGGAGATTTACGGTCTGTGAGAGTGCACATCGAGAATGAGGTGTGACTCTAAGCCCCCTTTTTTCAGTATTTCAATCACGTCTCTCACTCAATATTGGCTGCACAATACCAAAAGACAGAATTGCAGAGAGAGGCGAAACTATGTAAAGGTCCATTATCCACAGATCCACACAGAGCTACACCTTTCCCTTGCAAAAGGATAATTACCCTCTGTTCTACTAATGTATTCTTAAGTGCACTTAAACTTTGTCAGAAAGTCTTTGATGGCAAGTTGGAAGATAAGTGAGTGGAGCCACCCAGACACCTGATAACATCTTAATCACCTCAAAGCACCTTTGAGGTTTGACAAAGGGTCCTTGAAAATAGATAGCCCTGCAATATCCCCACCTCTAACTCATCATCTTTAACCGTTTTCTCTCTGAGTGCCCGCAGCATCTGCTGCATTTGTCTCTGGTGTCGGCCATCTTTATGAGCCTCTCCTTTCCTTCAATAGGGGCAGAGGGTAGTGGGGACAAGGTGCAAGGGCATGAAGTGACACGCCTGCCTCACCCCCACCAGTTCTCAGGGATAGTACCTAACTTACTCAATCTTGACCCCATGTATCCGGCATGCTACAACTCTCACAGTTTCTCACTGATTCAGTCCCTTTGTCACTCTGCTTTTCTCTTTCTCTCACTCCCATTTCATTCTCACTGCTTCTATTTTTTTCCCTCAGACTCTCTCCCTCTCTCTGTAGTTCTCTCTCTTATTTCTGATCCTGCTGTCTCAGTTTCTCCATCTCTTTCTGTCTCCTCTCTGTCTCACTGTGTCTCTTTTTCTCCTCTCTCTTTCTGTGTCTTTTACTTTCTGTTTTTCTCTCCCTTTCAGACTCTCTTCCCATCTCACTCTCTCTATCTAGCTCATCTGTGTTTCCCTGTCTCCTACATTACTGTTCTGTTCTCTATCTTTCTCTCTGTCTCTCTCTTTTATTGTCTCTCACTCCCTCCCTGTCTTTCTCTTTCCCTGTCCTGTCTGACTCTCTCCCCGCCACCCATCACACTCTCTCTTTCCCTTTCTCTGTATTTCTCACTCAGTTTCTCTCACTATATCACTCTGTCCCATTCTCTCTCTTTTTCTCTCACTATGTCTCTCTTCTTCTCACTACCTGTCTCTCTCTCTCCTTTTCCCTCTTTCTCTCGATTTCTCTCTCTGTCTGTCTCTCACTCTCTCCCTCACTCTCTGTCTCTCTATCTCTGTCTCACTCTCTCTATCTTTCTCTTTCCCTCTCTCTCGCTGTCTTTCTCTGTTTTCTTTTCTCTCTCTCTCTGTTTCTCTGTCTCTCCCTCTCTCACTCCAGCTCTCTGCTGTAAATGCTCTGAAGCTAGAGGTTAAGAACAGTGGAGATGATGAATGATTTTGTGGGGGATCTGAGTGGGAGAACGAGTCTCCTCTGGTTCAGGTCGATGGGGACTGAGTGTTTCACAGAATCAACTGTCTAAATGCTCCACAGCAGCTAAACAAAACAGAACAGAACAGAATGAAATATTCGAGCAGAGGACAGAAACAGTTACTGTCTTAAAGGAAGGGAGGGACAGAGAGGGCTAGGAAGAGAAGTCAAGAGCTTAGAGCACAGGCAGCAGAAGGAATTGCTAATGGTGGAGCAAAAAGAATTCTTGGAAAGTAAGAGGCGCTTACAGAGGTAGGAAAGGGTGTAGGGGCTGGAGGAGAGATAGTAGGAACTGCAGATGCTAGAGAATCCGAGACAACAAGGTGCAGAGCTGGATGAACACAGCAGGCCAAGCAGCATCATAGGAGCAGAAAGGCTGACGTTTCGGGCCTAGACCCTTCATCAGAAAGGGTC
>NW_025965879.1:56418-60232 GCF_021869965.1 Rhincodon typus | reverse complement strand
CAAACATACAGGCGGATTATTGGCATGGATGTAGCTGGTCATCCTTTTGAACCCTTTTACGGTGCATTTAATTTCATTGACAATTTCTCTTAGTTCAAGGGACACCTGGGGTCCCACTTACTCAGTAATGGTAAGTTTTACTGAATATGTGCTGGCCTTTTCGATCAATGCCAACCCCTGCATGACCGTTTGAGTGCTAGGGTTAACCTCAGGGGCTCTGCTGCCCACATCCAACTGTTTTGTCCACTGATGCCAGTTTATTTCACACATGCCTCTTTCCACATATTATCATCCTCTGCAAAATGTCTGTTCCCTTACTCTCCCACCAGCTTAGCCTCCATTCGAAGTCCTTGCTCTCTCCTTTTCCTCCTCTCTCGTTCTCTCAGTCTTATTCTCTCATAGACCATTTCTATCCCATGTGTATGCATGTGTGTGCGTGCGTGTGTCTCTCTTTCTTCTCTTTCTCTCCATCTCTTTCTGTCACTGCTTCTCTCACTCTCTCCCTGTCACTCCTTCTCTCTCTGTCTCTCTTTCGTTCTGTGTCTGTCTTTCTCTCTGCCTCTCTCCCTCTTCCTCTCTATCATTTCTTCTCTCTATCTCCTGCTCTCTCTGCCGTTTTCTCTCTATAACATAGAAATAATGGGAATAGAAGCAGAAGTAGGTCAGTCAGCCCCTCAGGCCTGCTCTGCCCTTTATTGATGATCATGGCTGATCATCCAATTCAATCCCCTGTTCCCCTCTCCCCATATCCCTTGATCCCTTGAACTACATGAGCTATATGTACCTCCTTCTTGAAAACACAATGTTTTGGCCTCAACCACTTTCTGTGCTAGTGAATTCCACAGGTTTGCCATTTTCTGGGTGAAGACATTTCTCCTCATCTCAGTCCTCTTTCACTGTCTATCTCTTTCCCTACCCTCTCTCTCTGTCACCTTTTTTGTGCCTCTCTGCCATTCCTTCTGTCTCTGTCTGTTGCTTTCTCTGCATCTTTCTTGCTGCTTCTACCACCCTCTGTCATCCCTTCTCTGTCTCTCTGACTCTGTCATGCTTTCTTTCCCTTTTGCTTGTTCTGTCTCTCTCTCTCATACTTTCTTTCCCTGTCTCTTCTTCTCTCTGCCTCCTTCTCCATCTCCCTCTCTTTTACTCTCCATCTCTCTCACTCTGTCTGTTGCTGTCTCTACCCTTCTGTCTCGCTCTGACTCTGTCTGTCTTCCTCATTAACAAACTCTTTCAGTCATATTCCCTGCCACATCACCTTGTCTAGCTTCACATCTCTTTATCTGGTTTCTGTAGCTTTCTATCTCTCCAACTTTCTCTCTTCTTCCTTCTCTCCCTGTCTCTCCCCCTACCAGTCTCCCCTCTAACCCCTTGTCTCACTTGGTCTCTCCCCATTTGATCTGGATGTGCAGGCAGGCAGTGAGAAGGCTGTAAGGGATCGACTCAGGCTGGAGAGAGTTAAACGTGAAATCATCAGCGCGGCACAGACAGAATTTAGCACCCAGCTCGGAGTCAGATTTTAAGAACCTGCCCAGGAAACCTGAACTCACACACCGTGAAGACAAACGATTTCACGCCAAGTAAGCTTTCTCAGGAATCATTCAGAGGTTCACTGGCCCCAGGTCAGAGGCTCAAAGACGAAAATTGTCCCCCAACCAGGGACCTTTGATGCAACACCAACACCGCCCCCAGCGACATGATCTCGTCCCACCCCGAATCATTCCAAAAAAAAAACTCCCAGGCACCCAAAGCAACTCATTGTTCCCGTGTCTGAACTCCAAAAATTAATTGCGCCTATCGGCAAAATACAGAAGCTAAACCATATGAGGGAACACTCCATTAATTGTGATTTCAGTGTGTGTGAGAGCCCGATTGTGAAGGAACACCACTTTAATAGTGAGTTCACTGTGTGAGAGCCGGAGTGTGAAAGAACACCCCTTTAGTAGTGATTTCACACTTTTGGGCAGCCCGGGTGTGAAGGAACACATTCCATGAATATTTATTTGTGTGTCTGAGCCCAGGTGTGAAAGATCACTCTTTTAATAGTTATTTCAGTTTGTTTGTTGGCCTGGGTGTGAAAGAACACCCCTTTAATAGTGATTTCAGTGTGTGTGAGAGCCCGAGTGTGAAGGAACACCTCTGTAATAGTGATTTCAGTCTGTGTGAGAGCCGAGTTTGAAGGAACACCCCTGTAATAATGACTTCAATGTGTGTGAGAGCCCGAGTGTGAAGGAACACCCCTTTAATAGTGATTTCAATGTGTGAGAGATGGGTGTGCAGGAACACTCCTTTAATAGTGATTTCAGTGTGTGTGAGAGCTCCAGTGTGCCGTAAGACCCCTTTAATAGTGATTGCACTGTGCGTGAGAGCCCGATTGTGAAGGAACACCCCTTTAATAGTGATTTCAGTGGGAGTGTGAGCCCACGTGTGAAAGAACATACCTTTAATAGTGAGTTCAGTGTGTGTGAACCCAGTGTGAAGGAAGACCCATTTAATAGTGATTTCAGTGTGTGTGAGCCCGATTGTGAAGCAACACCCCTTTAACAATGATATCAGTGTGTGAGAGAACCCGAGTGTGAAGGAAAACCCCTTTAATAGTGATTTCAATGTGGGAGAGCCCAAGTGTGAAGGAAAACCCCTCTAATAGTGATTTCAGTGTGTGAGAACCCAAGTGTAAAGGAACAACCTTTTAATAGTGATTTCAATGTGAGTGAGCCCGATTGTGAAGGAACATCACTTTAATAGGGATATCAGTGCGTATGAGAGCCAGGATGTGAAGAAATACCCCTTTTAATAGCGATTTCAGTGCGTGTGAGAGCCCGAGTGTGAAGAAACACCCCTGTAATACTGATTTCAGTGTGTGGGAGAGCTTGAGTGTGAAGGAACACCACTTTAATAGTGATTTCAGTGTCTGTGAGCCCGATTTTGGAGCAACAACCCCTTTAACAGTAATATCACTGTGTCGGAGAGCCCGTGTGTGAAGAAACACCCTTTTAATCGTGATTTCACCGTGTTGGAGAACCCGAGTGTGAAGGAACCCCCCTGTAATAGTGATTTCAGTGTGTGTGAGCCCCATTGTGAAGGAACACTCCTTTAATAGTGATTTCAGTATGTGACTGAGCCCGGGAGAGAAGGAAGACCAGTTTAATAGTGATTTCAGTGTATGTGAGCCAGATTGTGAAGGAACACACCTTTAATAGTGATTTCAATGTGTGTGAGCCCCAGTGTGCCGTAAGACCCCTTTAATAGTGATTGCACTGTGCGTGAGAGCCCGATTGTGAAGAAACACCCCTTTAATAGTGATTTCAGTGAGTGTGAGCCCATGTGTGAAAGAACACACCTTTAATAGTGATTTCAGTGTGAGTGTGAGCCCACGGGTGAAAGAACATACCTTTAATAGTGATTTCAGTGTGTGTGAACGCAGTATGAAGGAAGACCCCTTTAATAGTGATTTCAGTGTGTGTGAACGCAGTATGAAGGAAGACCCCTTTAATAGTGATTTCAGTGTGCGAGAGCCCGAATGTGGAGGAACACCCCTTTAATAGTGATTTCAATGTGTGGGAGAGCTTGAGTGTGAAGGAACATCCCTTTAATAGTGATTTCAGTGTGTGGGAGAGCTTGAGTATGAAGGAACATCCCTTTGATAGTGATTTCAGTGTCTGTGAGCCCGATTTTGGAGCAACAACCCCTTTAACAGTAATATCACTGTGTCGGAGAGCCCGAGTGTGGAGGAACACCCCTTTAATAGTGATTTCAGTGTGTGTGAGCCCGAGTGTGAAGGAACACCCCTTTAATGGTGATTACACTGTGTTGAAGA
>NW_025965879.1:53973-56408 GCF_021869965.1 Rhincodon typus | reverse complement strand
GTGAAGGAACACCCCTTTAATAGTGATTTCAGTGTGTGTGAGCCCGATTGTGAAGGAACACCCCTTTAATAGTGATTTCAGTGTGTGTGAGCCTGAGTGTGAAGGAACACCCCTTTAATAGTGATTTCAGTGTGTGTGAGCCTGAGTGTGAAGTAAGACCCCTTTAATAGTGATTTCAGTGTGTGTGAGCCTGAGTGTGAAAGAACACCCGTGTAATAGTGATTTCAGTGTGTGTGAGCCTGAGTGTGAAAGAACACCCCTTTAATAGTGATTTCAATGTGTGTGTGAGCTCGAGCGTGATAGAACACTGCCGTTAATAGTGATTTCAGTGACTGTGTGAGAACGTGTGTGAAGGAACACCCTTTTTATATTGATTTCAGTGTGTGTGAGAGCCCCTGTGTTGTGAAGGTACAACTGTCTAAATGTGATTTCACTGTGTGTGAGCCTGAGTGTGAAGGAACACCCCTTTAATAGTGATTTCAGTGTGTGTGAGCCTGTGTGAAGGAACACCCCTGTAATAGTGATTTCAGTGTGTGTGAGCCCGATTGTGAAGGAACACCCGTGTAATAGTGATTTCAGTGTGTGTGAGCCTGAGTGTGAAGTAAGACCCCTTTAATAGTGATTTCAGTGTCTGAGAGCCCGAGTGTGAAGGAACACCCCTTTAATAGTGATTTCAGTGTGTGTGAGCCCGATTGTGAAGGAACACCGTGTAATAGTGATTTCAGTGTGTGTGAGCCCGATTGTGAAGTAAGACCCCTTTAATAGTGATTTCAGTGTCTGAGAGCCCGAGTGTGAAGGAACACCCCTGTAACAGTGATTTCAGTGTGTGTGAGCCTGAGTGTGAAGGAACACCCCTGTAATAGTGATTTCAGTGTGTGTGAGCCTGAGTGTGAAAGAACACCCCTGTAATAGTGATTTCAGTGTGTGTGAGCCTGTGTGAAGGAACACCCCTGTAATAGTGATTTCAGTGTGTGTGAGCCTGAGTGTGAAGGAACAGCCCTTTAATAGTGATTTCAGTGTGTGTGAGCCCGATTGTGAAGGAACACCCCTGTAATAGTGATTTCAGTGTGTGTGAGCCCGATTGTGAAGGAACACCCGTGTAATAGTGATTTCAGTGTGTGTGAGCCTGAGTGTGAAAGAACACCCCTGTAATAGTGATTTCAGTGTGTGTGAGCCTGTGTGAAGGAACACCCCTTTAATAGTGATTTCAGTGTGTGTGAGCCTAAGTGTGAAGGAACACCCCTTTAATAGTGATTTCAGTGTGTGTGAGCCCGATTGTGAAGGAACACCCGTGTAATAGTGATTTCAGTGTCTGAGAGCCCGAGTGTGAAGGAACACCCCTGTAATAGTGATTTCAGTGTGTGTGAGCCTGAGTGTGAAGGAACACCCCTGTAATAGTGATTTCAGTGTGTGTGAGCCTGAGTGTGAAAGAACACCCCTATAATAGTGATTTCAGTGTGTGTGAGCCCGATTGTGAAGGAACACCCCTGTAGTAGTGATTTCAGTGTGTGAGTGCGCCCGGGAGTGAAGGAATACCACTTTAGAAATGATTTCAGTGGGTGACAGCCCGGGTGTGAAGGAACACCGCTTTAACAGTGATTTCAGTGTCTGAGAGCCCGAGTGTGAAGGAACACCCCCTTAATAGTGACTTTAGTGTGTGTGGGAGTACAAGTGTGCAGCAACACCACTTTAATCGTGATTTCAGTGCGTCTGTGAGCTCAAGTGTGAAGGAATACTCCCGTTACTACTGATTTCAGTGACTGTGAGAGACCGGGTGTGAAGGACCAGCCCTTTAATAGTGATTTCAGTGTGTGGGAGAGCCAGAGTGCGAAGGAACACCCCTTTAATAGTGATTTCGGTGTGTGGGAGACCGATTGTTAAGGAACAAATCCTTAATAGTGATTTCAGTGTGTGAGAGCCCAAGTCTGAAGGAACACACATTTAATATTGATTTCAGGGTGTGTGAGAGCCCTTGTGTTGTGAAGGATCACCCATCAAATAGTGATTTTAATGTGTAAGAGCCCGGAGTGAAGGAACACTCCTTTAATGGTGATTTCAGTGTGTGTGAGCCCAGTGGGAAGGATTACCCCTTTCGTAGTGATATCAGTGCATGTGTGTGTGAGCCCGTGTGTGATGGAACACTCCTTTAATAATGATATCAATGCATGTGAGTGAGCCCGGGTGCGAAGGAACACCCCTTTAATAGTGATTTCAGTCTGTGGGAGAGCCAGAATGCAAAGGAACACCCGTTCAACAGTGATTTCACTGTGTGAGAGAGCCCGAGTATGAAGGAACACCCTTTTAATATTGATTTCAGGGTGTGAGTCCCTGTATTTTGAAGGAACATCCTTTTAATAGTGATTTGTGTGTGGGAGAGCCAAAAGTGCGAAGGAACACCCCTTTAATAGTGATTTCAGTGTGTGGGAGAGCCAGAA
>NW_025965879.1:50424-53963 GCF_021869965.1 Rhincodon typus | reverse complement strand
AGAATGCAAAGGAACACCCCTTTAATAGTGATTTCACTGTGTGTGAGCCCGAGTGTGAAGGAACACGCTTTTAATAGTGATTTCAGTGTGTTTGACCTCACGTGTGAAGGAACACTGCTTTAATAGTGATTTCAGTGTGCGAGTAAGCCCGGGTGTGAAGGAAGACCAGTTTAACAGTGATTTCAGCATCTTTGAGCCTGAGTGTGAAGGAACACCCCTTTAATAGTGCTTTCAGTGAGAGTGTGAGAAATACCAATTTAATAGCGATTTCAGTGTGTTTGTGAGCTCAAGTGTGAAGGAACACCCGTTTAAGAGTGATTTCAGTGCGTGTGAGCCCAAGTGTGAAGGAACACTCCTTCATTAGAGATTTCAGTATGTGCGCTCCCAATTGTGAAACATTATGCCTTTAATAGTGATTTCAGTGTGGGAGAGCCCCAGTGTGATTGCACACCCCTCTAATAGTGAATTCAATGTGTGTGAGCCCGTGTGTGAAGGAACACCCCTTTAATCGTGATTTCAACAAATGTGAGCCCAATTGTGAAGGAACACCCCTTTAATAGTGATTCCAGTGTGTGTGAGCCCGATTGTGAAGGAACATAGCTTTAATAGTAATTTCAGTGTGTGTGAGCTTGAGTGTGAAGGAACACCCCTTTAACACTGATATCAGTGCATATGAGCACCAGGGTGTTAAGAAATACCCCTTTAATAGTGATTTCAGTGTGAATGTGAGCTTGAGTGTGAAGGAACACCCCTGTAATACTGATTTCAGTGTGTGTGTGAGCTTGAGCGTGAAGGAACACCCCTTTAATCGTGATTTCAACAAATGTGAACCGATATGTGTAGGAACACTCCTTCAACAGTGATTTCAGTGTGTGTGCACCCAATGGTGAAAGAACACCCCTTTAATATGATTTCACTGTGTGTGGCCCAGAATGTGAAGGAACACCCTTTAATAGTGATTCCAGTGTATGTGAGCCCGATTGTGAAGGAACATAGCTTTAATAGTAATTTTAGTGTGTATGAGCATGCGTGTTAAGGAACATCCCTCTAATTGAGATTTCACTGTGAGAGAGCCTGGGTGGGACAGAACACCCCTTTAATTATGATTTCAGTGTGTGAGAGCCCAGCTATGAAGGAATACCCCTTTAATAGTGATTTCACTGTGTGAGAGCCCGGGCAGGAGGGAACACTCCTTTAATAGTTATTTCACTGTCTTGTGGGCCCAAGTGTCAAGGAAAACCCTTTTAATAGTGATTTCAGTGTGTGAGTGAGGCCTCATGTAAAGGAGCACCAATTAATAGCAATTTCAAGGCATGTGTTGGAGCCCACGTGTCAAGGATCACTCCTTTGATAGTGATTTCCGTGTGTGTGTGTGTGATCCCACGTGTAAAGAATCACTCCTTTAATCGTGATTTCGTTGTGTGTGAGAGAGCACGAGCAATCTCGTACACTGTTTCTCCCTCTCCACTCTGTCCAGACCCCTATTGAGTTTGAACACCTCAGTAAGTCCCCTCTCTGCCTTCTCTTCTCCGATCTGTCCATCAGACTGAAGTTCCTCATCCCTGGAACCACTGTCCTGAATCTTTCCACAGCCTCTGGAATCTTCTCACATCCTTCCTAAACTGCAGGGCCTGAAACTGTCACCATCTTCCAGTGGAGGCTGAGCCACTGTTTCATAAAGCTTTAGTGTAACAAACCCCTGTTCTGAGTCTGTAAATCCCGCTCATGTGACAGGTGACTGCTCAAGGGGAACTGTGTTCATATCCCAGCACAGCAGCCTCAGGTATTAAAAACTTCATCCTGAATTCAGAACTACACACAAATAGACTTGCGAGGGATGTTACAGGTAATCAAGGGACAGTGACAACATGGAATGATATATATTAATGATCTAGGATCTTGATGTACAGGGGACAATTTCAAAGTTAAGCAGATGATGCTAAACTTTGAAGAACTGTACCTGTGTGCAACTCCAAAAGGACATTGGTGGAGTGGGGCATAGGTGCAGAAGAGACTTAATGCAGAGAGATGTCAGGTGATTGTTTGTTTGGAGGAACAGTGAAAGACAAACTAAAATAGGGCAGTAAAATTCTAAATGTGGTGCTGGAGCAGAGGGATCTGGCTGTACATATGCACAGAGCATTGAAGGTAGCAGGACAAGTGGAGAGAGCAGGAAGCATGCAGTGTCCTCGGATTTATTAACATGGGCATAGTGCACAAGGGCAAGGAAGTGATGTTGAACGTATAAAGACACTTGCTGGATCTCAGCTGGAGTGTTGTGTGCAGTTGTGGGCTCCCACTTTATAGGAAGGATGTGAATATATTGGAGAGAGTGCAGGAGCATTTTATAAGAATGGTTCCAAGGCTGAGAAACTTCAGCGATGAGGATAGATTGAAGAAGTTGGGGACCGTTCTCCTTAGAGAGGTGGTTGAGATGGACATCTAATAGTGGGTTTTCAAAATCATGAGCAGGGGCTGGAGTGTCGAAAGGGAGAATCTGTTCCCCATCGTAAAAGGAACAAGAATGAGAGGGCCACAGATTTAAGGTGATGTGCAAATGAAGCAAGGGTGATGAGTGTAAAATCTTTCTCACCCAGTGAGTGGTTAGGCTGTGGAATGGACTGCCTGGAAATGTGGGGGAGGCAGGTTCAATTGAGGCATTCACAAAGGGGCATTGGATGGTTATTTGGTTAGAAACGGGGTACAGGGATATGGAGGGAAAAAGGCAGGAGACTGGCTTGAAGTAAAAAGGCTGAAAGCTGGTGCAGACAGAGTCAGAGTCATAGGGTCACAGGTGTACAACGTGGAAACAGACCTTTCGATCTAACTCATCCATGCTGATCAGATATCCTAAATTAATCTAGTCCCATTTGCTAGCATTTCGCCCATACCCCTTTAAACCCTTCCTATTCATAGACCCATCCAGATGCCTCTTCAGTGTTGTCATTGTACCAGCCTCCACCACTTCCTCTGGCAGCTCATTCCATACACGCGCCACCCTCTGTGTTAAAAAGTTGTCCCTTAGAACCCTTTTAAATCTTTCCTCTCTCACCCTAAACCTGTGCCTCTAATTTTGGACCTCCCTACCCTGTGGAAAAGGCCTTCACTACTCACCCTAACCATGCCCCTTGTGATTTTATAAATTCCTCTAAGGTCACCCCTCAGCCTCCAACACTCCAGGGAAAACAGCCCCAGCCTATTCAGCCTCTCCCTACAGCTCATACCCTCCAAACCCTGGTATTATCCTTTGAATCTTTTCTGAACCCTTTCAAGTTTCACAACATCTTCCCTATAGCAGGGAGACCAGGAATTGAACCCAATCCAAAAGTGGATCCTTCTGAGAAAGGGTCACTGGACCTGAAATGTTAACTCTGATTTTTCTTCACAAATGTTGCCAGACCTGCTGAGCTTTTCCAGCAACTTGTTTTTATTCCAAAAGTGGCCTAACCAAATGTCCTGTACAGCTGTGACATGACCTCCCAACTCCTATACTCAATGCACTGACAAATAAAGGCAAGTGTACAAATGCCTTCTTCACT
>NW_025965879.1:47652-50324 GCF_021869965.1 Rhincodon typus | reverse complement strand
AGTGTTCAATGTTCAGTGTTCAATGTTCAATGTTCAGTATTCAGTGTTTAATGTTCAGTGTTCAATGTTCAGTATTCAATTGTCAATGTTCAGTGTTAGAGTTCTGGGTTCAGTGTTAGGGGTTCAAGGTTCAGGATTCAGTACTCAGTGTTCAGTGCTCAATGTTCAATGTTCAGTGTCAAATGTTCAGTATTTGAGGTTCTGTGTTCAGTGTTCAGGGTACAATATTTATTGTTCAATGTTTAGTGTTTAGTGTTCAACCTTCAGTTTTAAGCATTCAGTTTTATATTTTTAGTGTTCAGTTTTCAGGGACCAGTGTTTGGTGTTCAGTATTCAATGTTGGATGTTCAGTATCAGGGCACAGTGTTCAATTTTCATCGTTCACTGTTCAATGTACAGGTCTCAATATTCAGTGTCTCATTTCACCTGACAAAGAAGCAGTGCTTCAAAAGCTTGTGATTTTAAATAAACCTGTTGGACTACAATCTGGTGTCGTGTGACGTCTGACTGTGTCCACCCCAGTCCAACATTGGCACCTTCACATTCAGTACTCGATGTTAAGTGTTCAATATTTGTAGGTCAGAGTTCAATGTTTAATGTTCAATGTTCAGCATTCAGTTTTAAATGTTCAGTTTTTAGTTCAGTGTTTGGTGTTAAATGTTCAGTGTTCAGTGTTCCATGTTCAATGTTCTGTGTTCAATATTCAGTGTTCAGTTTTCAATGTTCAGTGTACTGTGTTCTGGGTTCATGTTTGGTGTTTGGTGTTAAAAGTTCAGTGCTCAGTGTACAGGATTCAGTGTTAAAAATTCAGTGCTCAGTGCTCAGTGTTCAGGGTTCAGTATTCAGTGTTGGGGTTTGCTGTTCAATGCTCCAGGTTCAAAGAACAAAGAACAGTACAGCACAAGACCGTGCCCTTCAGCCCACCAAGACTGCTCCGACACATGACGCCTTTCTGAACTAAAAACCTTTTGCCTCTACATGGTCTGTATCCTTCTATTTCCTGCCTGTTTATATATCTGTCAAGAGCATCTTAAATGTTGCTGTCATATCCAGCACCACCACTTCCTCTGGCAATGCATTCCAGGCACTTACCACCACTTGCCTCTCATACTTCCTTTAAACTTACCCCATTTTACCTTAAACCTATGTCCCTTGGCAATTGACATTTCTACCCTGGGAAAATGATTCTGACTATCCACTCAACTGTACCTCTCATACTTTGGAAAACTTGTATCAGGTTGCCCACCACCACCCTTCCTCCCCACCACCAACCCCCACCCCCACGCCCACCCCCCATTCTCCAACATTCAAGTGAAAACAAACCACGTTTGTCCAATCTCTTCTTATAGCTAATACCTTCCAAACCAGGCAACATCCTGGTAAACCATTTCTGTACCCTGTCAAAAGCATCCACATTGTTCTGATCGGGTGGTACACCATATTCCCAATGTGATCTAACTAAAGCTCTATGCAGCTGCAACATGACTTGCCGATTTTCATGCTCTACACACCAACCGTTCAATGTTAAGTGTTCAATGTTCAGTGTCTTGAGTATTCAACATATGGAGTTCAGTGATTGGGTTTCAGTGTTCAATATTCACTGCTCACTTTTTGATGATCACTCTTCAGTGATTTATGTTTGGTATTCAGGGTTCAATATTTAATGATCAGTGTTCAATGTTCAATATATAGCATCCACTGTTCAATGTTCTATGTTCAGTGTTCAACGTTGAATGTTCAGTGTTCAGGATTCAATATTTGGTGTTCCTTGTTCAGGATTCAAAGTTCAGCGTTCACTGTTAAATGTTGAGTGATCAATTCTCAATGCTCAATGTTCAGTATTCAGTTTTCAATGTTCAGACTTCATTTCAGTGTTCAATGTTCAGGGTTCATGGTTCAGTGTTTGGTGTCAAATGTTCAGTGATCGGGCTTCAACGTTCAATATTCACTGTTCGTTGTTTAGTCTTCATTGTTCAATATTCCGTGTTCAATGTTATTTGATCAATGTTCAATGTGCAGCTTTCAATGTTCAATATTCAGGATTCTATGTTCATGGTTCATTGTTTGGGGTTCAGCATTCAGGAATCAATGTTTGGGGTTCAGTGTTCAGGACTGAGGGTACAGAGCTGAGGGTTCACCACTCAATATTCAGTGTTCAATATTCAGCGTTCAGTGTTCGGTGTTGAAAGTTCAGTATTCAGTGTTCAATGATTAGCATTCAATGTTTAGTGTTGAATACTCAGTGTTGAAAGTTCAGTGTTCAATGTTCACTGTTGAGAGCACAGTGTTCATTGTTCAAAGATCAATATTTAATGGATAGATTTCAGTGTTCAGTGCTCAACATTCAGTATTCAATGTTGAATGTTCAGTATTCAGTGCTCAAAGTTTAGTGCTCCAAGTTCAATGTTCAGTGTCCAGTGGAGTGTTCAGTGATCAGTGCACGATGTTCTGTTTTCAATGTTCAGTGTTAAGTGTTCAATGTTAAATGTTCAGTGTCCAATGTTCATTGTTCAGTGTTCAGTATTCAATGTCCGGTATTTAGTATTCAGTGCTCAGTATTCAGTATTGTGTATTGAGAGTTCTGTATTCATTGTTCGGTATTCAGTGTTCGGTATTCCGTGTTCTGTATTCAGTATTCTGTATTCAATGTTCAGTATTCAGTATTTTGTATT